>NW_028146682.1:0-59408 GCF_056507025.1 Lutjanus erythropterus | reverse complement strand
GTTTCGGCGATTAAGAGCCTTCTTCAGACGCTTAGCTGATCATCTGTGAAGTGAGCTGTGCTTGCTTTGCTTCAGCCCCTTATGTACCCTTGTGGGCGTTCCCTCTGACACTCCCTCTTCCTTCTGCCTTCCTCCTTCCCTCTTTCTTAATTTTCCTTCCCATTCAATAGGTTTTTGTTTTACAGGTTCCAGTTTGGTTTCCCAGGTAAGTATGGTTTTTTGTTTTTAATTTACAGGTCCTAATTCGGTTTCCAGGTAAGTACATTTTTAGTTTTTTTAGGTTCCAGGTCCAGGTAAGTAGATTTTTTTCAGGTGGTAAGTATGTGTTATAACACTTTTTCTTGTGTCTTCCTTTTCCATCCTTTCTTCCTTCCTTTTCCCTCTACTCTGTTTTCCCTTTTCTTTCCTTTTCCTTCCTCCAATTACTCCTCTCCTTCTCTGCTGCCTCTCCCCTTGCTTTAACCCTTTCCTTCAAATGTTGCACAATCACAACGTCTCTTCCCATCGTCTATAGGACATGTTCGGGCTTGTACTTGAGCTTGAATGAGCTTCAAAGTTTTTGGGTTATTCTTCTAATCCCCTCGATAAGTACTGGTGCTTATATTAGCTTCCATAAGTTATTGGGTTATCCTTCTGATACCCTGCATATATAGTTTGAATTTAAAGACTTCCGGTTAGTTGGATTGGCAAATTTTCAAATTGGGATAGAGGGTTGGGGGGCTTAGGATAAGGGTAAGATAACTAGGATTAGGATTAGGACAGGGGTGGTAGAACAGGGTAAATAGGACAGGGCAATTTAGATTAGGATAGAAGTAGACATTTCCAAATAATGGGTTGGTTTTAAGCATTAGGAATTACGGACCTTGGGGTTAGGATAGTAGTTGGGATAGGATTAGAATCTCCAATAGTTTAGGTTAGGTTAGAGGGGTGTGGGGTAGCCATTTTGGGTCTCAAAAATTGAGTAGAGCAAGGGGAAACTCCACCCGGCACTCCTGAGGCACCGGCGGGTTAGGACTAGATGTAGGAGCACTAGCTCCGAGGGCGAAGCCCCGGAGCGAGTGCGAGCGCACACTCCATCGAGGGGTGCCCAGCAGAGTCCCCCAAGCCCAAACACAAACATTAAATACATTATAGTTTTAGTTAATGTCCTTATATTAGGTTCATTTTCAGTTGAATACCTTTTGGTTTTAATTTCGTGTCCCTATCTTAGGTTAACATATTATATTTCCATCACCCAAAGGTGATGGGGTTTCAAAAAATTAGACTAAAAGCCTTTGTGACCAGCATGCGTAACGTTTCGGCGATTAAGAGCCTTCTTCAGACGCTTAGCTGATCATCTGTGAAGTGAGCTGTGCTTGCTTTGCTTCAGCCCCTTATGTACCCTTGTGGGCGTTCCCTCTGACACTCCCTCTTCCTTCTGCCTTCCTCCTTCCCTCTTTCTTAATTTTCCTTCCCATTCAATAGGTTTTTGTTTTACAGGTTCCAGTTTGGTTTCCCAGGTAAGTATGGTTTTTTGTTTTTAATTTACAGGTCCTAATTCGGTTTCCAGGTAAGTACATTTTTAGTTTTTTTAGGTTCCAGGTCCAGGTAAGTAGATTTTTTTCAGGTGGTAAGTATGTGTTATAACACTTTTTCTTGTGTCTTCCTTTTCCATCCTTTCTTCCTTCCTTTTCCCTCTACTCTGTTTTCCCTTTTCTTTCCTTTTCCTTCCTCCAATTACTCCTCTCCTTCTCTGCTGCCTCTCCCCTTGCTTTAACCCTTTCCTTCAAATGTTGCACAATCACAACGTCTCTTCCCATCGTCTATAGGACATGTTCGGGCTTGTACTTGAGCTTGAATGAGCTTCAAAGTTTTTGGGTTATTCTTCTAATCCCCTCGATAAGTACTGGTGCTTATATTAGCTTCCATAAGTTATTGGGTTATCCTTCTGATACCCTGCATATATAGTTTGAATTTAAAGACTTCCGGTTAGTTGGATTGGCAAATTTTCAAATTGGGATAGAGGGTTGGGGGGCTTAGGATAAGGGTAAGATAACTAGGATTAGGATTAGGACAGGGGTGGTAGAACAGGGTAAATAGGACAGGGCAATTTAGATTAGGATAGAAGTAGACATTTCCAAATAATGGGTTGGTTTTAAGCATTAGGAATTACGGACCTTGGGGTTAGGATAGTAGTTGGGATAGGATTAGAATCTCCAATAGTTTAGGTTAGGTTAGAGGGGTGTGGGGTAGCCATTTTGGGTCTCAAAAATTGAGTAGAGCAAGGGGAAACTCCACCCGGCACTCCTGAGGCACCGGCGGGTTAGGACTAGATGTAGGAGCACTAGCTCCGAGGGCGAAGCCCCGGAGCGAGTGCGAGCGCACACTCCATCGAGGGGTGCCCAGCAGAGTCCCCCAAGCCCAAACACAAACATTAAATACATTATAGTTTTAGTTAATGTCCTTATATTAGGTTCATTTTCAGTTGAATACCTTTTGGTTTTAATTTCGTGTCCCTATCTTAGGTTAACATATTATATTTCCATCACCCAAAGGTGATGGGGTTTCAAAAAATTAGACTAAAAGCCTTTGTGACCAGCATGCGTAACGTTTCGGCGATTAAGAGCCTTCTTCAGACGCTTAGCTGATCATCTGTGAAGTGAGCTGTGCTTGCTTTGCTTCAGCCCCTTATGTACCCTTGTGGGCGTTCCCTCTGACACTCCCTCTTCCTTCTGCCTTCCTCCTTCCCTCTTTCTTAATTTTCCTTCCCATTCAATAGGTTTTTGTTTTACAGGTTCCAGTTTGGTTTCCCAGGTAAGTATGGTTTTTTGTTTTTAATTTACAGGTCCTAATTCGGTTTCCAGGTAAGTACATTTTTAGTTTTTTTAGGTTCCAGGTCCAGGTAAGTAGATTTTTTTCAGGTGGTAAGTATGTGTTATAACACTTTTTCTTGTGTCTTCCTTTTCCATCCTTTCTTCCTTCCTTTTCCCTCTACTCTGTTTTCCCTTTTCTTTCCTTTTCCTTCCTCCAATTACTCCTCTCCTTCTCTGCTGCCTCTCCCCTTGCTTTAACCCTTTCCTTCAAATGTTGCACAATCACAACGTCTCTTCCCATCGTCTATAGGACATGTTCGGGCTTGTACTTGAGCTTGAATGAGCTTCAAAGTTTTTGGGTTATTCTTCTAATCCCCTCGATAAGTACTGGTGCTTATATTAGCTTCCATAAGTTATTGGGTTATCCTTCTGATACCCTGCATATATAGTTTGAATTTAAAGACTTCCGGTTAGTTGGATTGGCAAATTTTCAAATTGGGATAGAGGGTTGGGGGGCTTAGGATAAGGGTAAGATAACTAGGATTAGGATTAGGACAGGGGTGGTAGAACAGGGTAAATAGGACAGGGCAATTTAGATTAGGATAGAAGTAGACATTTCCAAATAATGGGTTGGTTTTAAGCATTAGGAATTACGGACCTTGGGGTTAGGATAGTAGTTGGGATAGGATTAGAATCTCCAATAGTTTAGGTTAGGTTAGAGGGGTGTGGGGTAGCCATTTTGGGTCTCAAAAATTGAGTAGAGCAAGGGGAAACTCCACCCGGCACTCCTGAGGCACCGGCGGGTTAGGACTAGATGTAGGAGCACTAGCTCCGAGGGCGAAGCCCCGGAGCGAGTGCGAGCGCACACTCCATCGAGGGGTGCCCAGCAGAGTCCCCCAAGCCCAAACACAAACATTAAATACATTATAGTTTTAGTTAATGTCCTTATATTAGGTTCATTTTCAGTTGAATACCTTTTGGTTTTAATTTCGTGTCCCTATCTTAGGTTAACATATTATATTTCCATCACCCAAAGGTGATGGGGTTTCAAAAAATTAGACTAAAAGCCTTTGTGACCAGCATGCGTAACGTTTCGGCGATTAAGAGCCTTCTTCAGACGCTTAGCTGATCATCTGTGAAGTGAGCTGTGCTTGCTTTGCTTCAGCCCCTTATGTACCCTTGTGGGCGTTCCCTCTGACACTCCCTCTTCCTTCTGCCTTCCTCCTTCCCTCTTTCTTAATTTTCCTTCCCATTCAATAGGTTTTTGTTTTACAGGTTCCAGTTTGGTTTCCCAGGTAAGTATGGTTTTTTGTTTTTAATTTACAGGTCCTAATTCGGTTTCCAGGTAAGTACATTTTTAGTTTTTTTAGGTTCCAGGTCCAGGTAAGTAGATTTTTTTCAGGTGGTAAGTATGTGTTATAACACTTTTTCTTGTGTCTTCCTTTTCCATCCTTTCTTCCTTCCTTTTCCCTCTACTCTGTTTTCCCTTTTCTTTCCTTTTCCTTCCTCCAATTACTCCTCTCCTTCTCTGCTGCCTCTCCCCTTGCTTTAACCCTTTCCTTCAAATGTTGCACAATCACAACGTCTCTTCCCATCGTCTATAGGACATGTTCGGGCTTGTACTTGAGCTTGAATGAGCTTCAAAGTTTTTGGGTTATTCTTCTAATCCCCTCGATAAGTACTGGTGCTTATATTAGCTTCCATAAGTTATTGGGTTATCCTTCTGATACCCTGCATATATAGTTTGAATTTAAAGACTTCCGGTTAGTTGGATTGGCAAATTTTCAAATTGGGATAGAGGGTTGGGGGGCTTAGGATAAGGGTAAGATAACTAGGATTAGGATTAGGACAGGGGTGGTAGAACAGGGTAAATAGGACAGGGCAATTTAGATTAGGATAGAAGTAGACATTTCCAAATAATGGGTTGGTTTTAAGCATTAGGAATTACGGACCTTGGGGTTAGGATAGTAGTTGGGATAGGATTAGAATCTCCAATAGTTTAGGTTAGGTTAGAGGGGTGTGGGGTAGCCATTTTGGGTCTCAAAAATTGAGTAGAGCAAGGGGAAACTCCACCCGGCACTCCTGAGGCACCGGCGGGTTAGGACTAGATGTAGGAGCACTAGCTCCGAGGGCGAAGCCCCGGAGCGAGTGCGAGCGCACACTCCATCGAGGGGTGCCCAGCAGAGTCCCCCAAGCCCAAACACAAACATTAAATACATTATAGTTTTAGTTAATGTCCTTATATTAGGTTCATTTTCAGTTGAATACCTTTTGGTTTTAATTTCGTGTCCCTATCTTAGGTTAACATATTATATTTCCATCACCCAAAGGTGATGGGGTTTCAAAAAATTAGACTAAAAGCCTTTGTGACCAGCATGCGTAACGTTTCGGCGATTAAGAGCCTTCTTCAGACGCTTAGCTGATCATCTGTGAAGTGAGCTGTGCTTGCTTTGCTTCAGCCCCTTATGTACCCTTGTGGGCGTTCCCTCTGACACTCCCTCTTCCTTCTGCCTTCCTCCTTCCCTCTTTCTTAATTTTCCTTCCCATTCAATAGGTTTTTGTTTTACAGGTTCCAGTTTGGTTTCCCAGGTAAGTATGGTTTTTTGTTTTTAATTTACAGGTCCTAATTCGGTTTCCAGGTAAGTACATTTTTAGTTTTTTTAGGTTCCAGGTCCAGGTAAGTAGATTTTTTTCAGGTGGTAAGTATGTGTTATAACACTTTTTCTTGTGTCTTCCTTTTCCATCCTTTCTTCCTTCCTTTTCCCTCTACTCTGTTTTCCCTTTTCTTTCCTTTTCCTTCCTCCAATTACTCCTCTCCTTCTCTGCTGCCTCTCCCCTTGCTTTAACCCTTTCCTTCAAATGTTGCACAATCACAACGTCTCTTCCCATCGTCTATAGGACATGTTCGGGCTTGTACTTGAGCTTGAATGAGCTTCAAAGTTTTTGGGTTATTCTTCTAATCCCCTCGATAAGTACTGGTGCTTATATTAGCTTCCATAAGTTATTGGGTTATCCTTCTGATACCCTGCATATATAGTTTGAATTTAAAGACTTCCGGTTAGTTGGATTGGCAAATTTTCAAATTGGGATAGAGGGTTGGGGGGCTTAGGATAAGGGTAAGATAACTAGGATTAGGATTAGGACAGGGGTGGTAGAACAGGGTAAATAGGACAGGGCAATTTAGATTAGGATAGAAGTAGACATTTCCAAATAATGGGTTGGTTTTAAGCATTAGGAATTACGGACCTTGGGGTTAGGATAGTAGTTGGGATAGGATTAGAATCTCCAATAGTTTAGGTTAGGTTAGAGGGGTGTGGGGTAGCCATTTTGGGTCTCAAAAATTGAGTAGAGCAAGGGGAAACTCCACCCGGCACTCCTGAGGCACCGGCGGGTTAGGACTAGATGTAGGAGCACTAGCTCCGAGGGCGAAGCCCCGGAGCGAGTGCGAGCGCACACTCCATCGAGGGGTGCCCAGCAGAGTCCCCCAAGCCCAAACACAAACATTAAATACATTATAGTTTTAGTTAATGTCCTTATATTAGGTTCATTTTCAGTTGAATACCTTTTGGTTTTAATTTCGTGTCCCTATCTTAGGTTAACATATTATATTTCCATCACCCAAAGGTGATGGGGTTTCAAAAAATTAGACTAAAAGCCTTTGTGACCAGCATGCGTAACGTTTCGGCGATTAAGAGCCTTCTTCAGACGCTTAGCTGATCATCTGTGAAGTGAGCTGTGCTTGCTTTGCTTCAGCCCCTTATGTACCCTTGTGGGCGTTCCCTCTGACACTCCCTCTTCCTTCTGCCTTCCTCCTTCCCTCTTTCTTAATTTTCCTTCCCATTCAATAGGTTTTTGTTTTACAGGTTCCAGTTTGGTTTCCCAGGTAAGTATGGTTTTTTGTTTTTAATTTACAGGTCCTAATTCGGTTTCCAGGTAAGTACATTTTTAGTTTTTTTAGGTTCCAGGTCCAGGTAAGTAGATTTTTTTCAGGTGGTAAGTATGTGTTATAACACTTTTTCTTGTGTCTTCCTTTTCCATCCTTTCTTCCTTCCTTTTCCCTCTACTCTGTTTTCCCTTTTCTTTCCTTTTCCTTCCTCCAATTACTCCTCTCCTTCTCTGCTGCCTCTCCCCTTGCTTTAACCCTTTCCTTCAAATGTTGCACAATCACAACGTCTCTTCCCATCGTCTATAGGACATGTTCGGGCTTGTACTTGAGCTTGAATGAGCTTCAAAGTTTTTGGGTTATTCTTCTAATCCCCTCGATAAGTACTGGTGCTTATATTAGCTTCCATAAGTTATTGGGTTATCCTTCTGATACCCTGCATATATAGTTTGAATTTAAAGACTTCCGGTTAGTTGGATTGGCAAATTTTCAAATTGGGATAGAGGGTTGGGGGGCTTAGGATAAGGGTAAGATAACTAGGATTAGGATTAGGACAGGGGTGGTAGAACAGGGTAAATAGGACAGGGCAATTTAGATTAGGATAGAAGTAGACATTTCCAAATAATGGGTTGGTTTTAAGCATTAGGAATTACGGACCTTGGGGTTAGGATAGTAGTTGGGATAGGATTAGAATCTCCAATAGTTTAGGTTAGGTTAGAGGGGTGTGGGGTAGCCATTTTGGGTCTCAAAAATTGAGTAGAGCAAGGGGAAACTCCACCCGGCACTCCTGAGGCACCGGCGGGTTAGGACTAGATGTAGGAGCACTAGCTCCGAGGGCGAAGCCCCGGAGCGAGTGCGAGCGCACACTCCATCGAGGGGTGCCCAGCAGAGTCCCCCAAGCCCAAACACAAACATTAAATACATTATAGTTTTAGTTAATGTCCTTATATTAGGTTCATTTTCAGTTGAATACCTTTTGGTTTTAATTTCGTGTCCCTATCTTAGGTTAACATATTATATTTCCATCACCCAAAGGTGATGGGGTTTCAAAAAATTAGACTAAAAGCCTTTGTGACCAGCATGCGTAACGTTTCGGCGATTAAGAGCCTTCTTCAGACGCTTAGCTGATCATCTGTGAAGTGAGCTGTGCTTGCTTTGCTTCAGCCCCTTATGTACCCTTGTGGGCGTTCCCTCTGACACTCCCTCTTCCTTCTGCCTTCCTCCTTCCCTCTTTCTTAATTTTCCTTCCCATTCAATAGGTTTTTGTTTTACAGGTTCCAGTTTGGTTTCCCAGGTAAGTATGGTTTTTTGTTTTTAATTTACAGGTCCTAATTCGGTTTCCAGGTAAGTACATTTTTAGTTTTTTTAGGTTCCAGGTCCAGGTAAGTAGATTTTTTTCAGGTGGTAAGTATGTGTTATAACACTTTTTCTTGTGTCTTCCTTTTCCATCCTTTCTTCCTTCCTTTTCCCTCTACTCTGTTTTCCCTTTTCTTTCCTTTTCCTTCCTCCAATTACTCCTCTCCTTCTCTGCTGCCTCTCCCCTTGCTTTAACCCTTTCCTTCAAATGTTGCACAATCACAACGTCTCTTCCCATCGTCTATAGGACATGTTCGGGCTTGTACTTGAGCTTGAATGAGCTTCAAAGTTTTTGGGTTATTCTTCTAATCCCCTCGATAAGTACTGGTGCTTATATTAGCTTCCATAAGTTATTGGGTTATCCTTCTGATACCCTGCATATATAGTTTGAATTTAAAGACTTCCGGTTAGTTGGATTGGCAAATTTTCAAATTGGGATAGAGGGTTGGGGGGCTTAGGATAAGGGTAAGATAACTAGGATTAGGATTAGGACAGGGGTGGTAGAACAGGGTAAATAGGACAGGGCAATTTAGATTAGGATAGAAGTAGACATTTCCAAATAATGGGTTGGTTTTAAGCATTAGGAATTACGGACCTTGGGGTTAGGATAGTAGTTGGGATAGGATTAGAATCTCCAATAGTTTAGGTTAGGTTAGAGGGGTGTGGGGTAGCCATTTTGGGTCTCAAAAATTGAGTAGAGCAAGGGGAAACTCCACCCGGCACTCCTGAGGCACCGGCGGGTTAGGACTAGATGTAGGAGCACTAGCTCCGAGGGCGAAGCCCCGGAGCGAGTGCGAGCGCACACTCCATCGAGGGGTGCCCAGCAGAGTCCCCCAAGCCCAAACACAAACATTAAATACATTATAGTTTTAGTTAATGTCCTTATATTAGGTTCATTTTCAGTTGAATACCTTTTGGTTTTAATTTCGTGTCCCTATCTTAGGTTAACATATTATATTTCCATCACCCAAAGGTGATGGGGTTTCAAAAAATTAGACTAAAAGCCTTTGTGACCAGCATGCGTAACGTTTCGGCGATTAAGAGCCTTCTTCAGACGCTTAGCTGATCATCTGTGAAGTGAGCTGTGCTTGCTTTGCTTCAGCCCCTTATGTACCCTTGTGGGCGTTCCCTCTGACACTCCCTCTTCCTTCTGCCTTCCTCCTTCCCTCTTTCTTAATTTTCCTTCCCATTCAATAGGTTTTTGTTTTACAGGTTCCAGTTTGGTTTCCCAGGTAAGTATGGTTTTTTGTTTTTAATTTACAGGTCCTAATTCGGTTTCCAGGTAAGTACATTTTTAGTTTTTTTAGGTTCCAGGTCCAGGTAAGTAGATTTTTTTCAGGTGGTAAGTATGTGTTATAACACTTTTTCTTGTGTCTTCCTTTTCCATCCTTTCTTCCTTCCTTTTCCCTCTACTCTGTTTTCCCTTTTCTTTCCTTTTCCTTCCTCCAATTACTCCTCTCCTTCTCTGCTGCCTCTCCCCTTGCTTTAACCCTTTCCTTCAAATGTTGCACAATCACAACGTCTCTTCCCATCGTCTATAGGACATGTTCGGGCTTGTACTTGAGCTTGAATGAGCTTCAAAGTTTTTGGGTTATTCTTCTAATCCCCTCGATAAGTACTGGTGCTTATATTAGCTTCCATAAGTTATTGGGTTATCCTTCTGATACCCTGCATATATAGTTTGAATTTAAAGACTTCCGGTTAGTTGGATTGGCAAATTTTCAAATTGGGATAGAGGGTTGGGGGGCTTAGGATAAGGGTAAGATAACTAGGATTAGGATTAGGACAGGGGTGGTAGAACAGGGTAAATAGGACAGGGCAATTTAGATTAGGATAGAAGTAGACATTTCCAAATAATGGGTTGGTTTTAAGCATTAGGAATTACGGACCTTGGGGTTAGGATAGTAGTTGGGATAGGATTAGAATCTCCAATAGTTTAGGTTAGGTTAGAGGGGTGTGGGGTAGCCATTTTGGGTCTCAAAAATTGA
Source organism: Lutjanus erythropterus (assembly GCF_056507025.1). Taxonomy (NCBI): domain Eukaryota; kingdom Metazoa; phylum Chordata; class Actinopteri; order Lutjaniformes; family Lutjanidae; genus Lutjanus; species Lutjanus erythropterus. The sequence continues at coordinate 49,389 of NW_028146682.1, read as the reverse complement.
GTAGAGCAAGGGGAAACTCCACCCGGCACTCCTGAGGCACCGGCGGGTTAGGACTAGATGTAGGAGCACTAGCTCCGAGGGCGAAGCCCCGGAGCGAGTGCGAGCGCACACTCCATCGAGGGGTGCCCAGCAGAGTCCCCCAAGCCCAAACACAAACATTAAATACATTATAGTTTTAGTTAATGTCCTTATATTAGGTTCATTTTCAGTTGAATACCTTTTGGTTTTAATTTCGTGTCCCTATCTTAGGTTAACATATTATATTTCCATCACCCAAAGGTGATGGGGTTTCAAAAAATTAGACTAAAAGCCTTTGTGACCAGCATGCGTAACGTTTCGGCGATTAAGAGCCTTCTTCAGACGCTTAGCTGATCATCTGTGAAGTGAGCTGTGCTTGCTTTGCTTCAGCCCCTTATGTACCCTTGTGGGCGTTCCCTCTGACACTCCCTCTTCCTTCTGCCTTCCTCCTTCCCTCTTTCTTAATTTTCCTTCCCATTCAATAGGTTTTTGTTTTACAGGTTCCAGTTTGGTTTCCCAGGTAAGTATGGTTTTTTGTTTTTAATTTACAGGTCCTAATTCGGTTTCCAGGTAAGTACATTTTTAGTTTTTTTAGGTTCCAGGTCCAGGTAAGTAGATTTTTTTCAGGTGGTAAGTATGTGTTATAACACTTTTTCTTGTGTCTTCCTTTTCCATCCTTTCTTCCTTCCTTTTCCCTCTACTCTGTTTTCCCTTTTCTTTCCTTTTCCTTCCTCCAATTACTCCTCTCCTTCTCTGCTGCCTCTCCCCTTGCTTTAACCCTTTCCTTCAAATGTTGCACAATCACAACGTCTCTTCCCATCGTCTATAGGACATGTTCGGGCTTGTACTTGAGCTTGAATGAGCTTCAAAGTTTTTGGGTTATTCTTCTAATCCCCTCGATAAGTACTGGTGCTTATATTAGCTTCCATAAGTTATTGGGTTATCCTTCTGATACCCTGCATATATAGTTTGAATTTAAAGACTTCCGGTTAGTTGGATTGGCAAATTTTCAAATTGGGATAGAGGGTTGGGGGGCTTAGGATAAGGGTAAGATAACTAGGATTAGGATTAGGACAGGGGTGGTAGAACAGGGTAAATAGGACAGGGCAATTTAGATTAGGATAGAAGTAGACATTTCCAAATAATGGGTTGGTTTTAAGCATTAGGAATTACGGACCTTGGGGTTAGGATAGTAGTTGGGATAGGATTAGAATCTCCAATAGTTTAGGTTAGGTTAGAGGGGTGTGGGGTAGCCATTTTGGGTCTCAAAAATTGAGTAGAGCAAGGGGAAACTCCACCCGGCACTCCTGAGGCACCGGCGGGTTAGGACTAGATGTAGGAGCACTAGCTCCGAGGGCGAAGCCCCGGAGCGAGTGCGAGCGCACACTCCATCGAGGGGTGCCCAGCAGAGTCCCCCAAGCCCAAACACAAACATTAAATACATTATAGTTTTAGTTAATGTCCTTATATTAGGTTCATTTTCAGTTGAATACCTTTTGGTTTTAATTTCGTGTCCCTATCTTAGGTTAACATATTATATTTCCATCACCCAAAGGTGATGGGGTTTCAAAAAATTAGACTAAAAGCCTTTGTGACCAGCATGCGTAACGTTTCGGCGATTAAGAGCCTTCTTCAGACGCTTAGCTGATCATCTGTGAAGTGAGCTGTGCTTGCTTTGCTTCAGCCCCTTATGTACCCTTGTGGGCGTTCCCTCTGACACTCCCTCTTCCTTCTGCCTTCCTCCTTCCCTCTTTCTTAATTTTCCTTCCCATTCAATAGGTTTTTGTTTTACAGGTTCCAGTTTGGTTTCCCAGGTAAGTATGGTTTTTTGTTTTTAATTTACAGGTCCTAATTCGGTTTCCAGGTAAGTACATTTTTAGTTTTTTTAGGTTCCAGGTCCAGGTAAGTAGATTTTTTTCAGGTGGTAAGTATGTGTTATAACACTTTTTCTTGTGTCTTCCTTTTCCATCCTTTCTTCCTTCCTTTTCCCTCTACTCTGTTTTCCCTTTTCTTTCCTTTTCCTTCCTCCAATTACTCCTCTCCTTCTCTGCTGCCTCTCCCCTTGCTTTAACCCTTTCCTTCAAATGTTGCACAATCACAACGTCTCTTCCCATCGTCTATAGGACATGTTCGGGCTTGTACTTGAGCTTGAATGAGCTTCAAAGTTTTTGGGTTATTCTTCTAATCCCCTCGATAAGTACTGGTGCTTATATTAGCTTCCATAAGTTATTGGGTTATCCTTCTGATACCCTGCATATATAGTTTGAATTTAAAGACTTCCGGTTAGTTGGATTGGCAAATTTTCAAATTGGGATAGAGGGTTGGGGGGCTTAGGATAAGGGTAAGATAACTAGGATTAGGATTAGGACAGGGGTGGTAGAACAGGGTAAATAGGACAGGGCAATTTAGATTAGGATAGAAGTAGACATTTCCAAATAATGGGTTGGTTTTAAGCATTAGGAATTACGGACCTTGGGGTTAGGATAGTAGTTGGGATAGGATTAGAATCTCCAATAGTTTAGGTTAGGTTAGAGGGGTGTGGGGTAGCCATTTTGGGTCTCAAAAATTGAGTAGAGCAAGGGGAAACTCCACCCGGCACTCCTGAGGCACCGGCGGGTTAGGACTAGATGTAGGAGCACTAGCTCCGAGGGCGAAGCCCCGGAGCGAGTGCGAGCGCACACTCCATCGAGGGGTGCCCAGCAGAGTCCCCCAAGCCCAAACACAAACATTAAATACATTATAGTTTTAGTTAATGTCCTTATATTAGGTTCATTTTCAGTTGAATACCTTTTGGTTTTAATTTCGTGTCCCTATCTTAGGTTAACATATTATATTTCCATCACCCAAAGGTGATGGGGTTTCAAAAAATTAGACTAAAAGCCTTTGTGACCAGCATGCGTAACGTTTCGGCGATTAAGAGCCTTCTTCAGACGCTTAGCTGATCATCTGTGAAGTGAGCTGTGCTTGCTTTGCTTCAGCCCCTTATGTACCCTTGTGGGCGTTCCCTCTGACACTCCCTCTTCCTTCTGCCTTCCTCCTTCCCTCTTTCTTAATTTTCCTTCCCATTCAATAGGTTTTTGTTTTACAGGTTCCAGTTTGGTTTCCCAGGTAAGTATGGTTTTTTGTTTTTAATTTACAGGTCCTAATTCGGTTTCCAGGTAAGTACATTTTTAGTTTTTTTAGGTTCCAGGTCCAGGTAAGTAGATTTTTTTCAGGTGGTAAGTATGTGTTATAACACTTTTTCTTGTGTCTTCCTTTTCCATCCTTTCTTCCTTCCTTTTCCCTCTACTCTGTTTTCCCTTTTCTTTCCTTTTCCTTCCTCCAATTACTCCTCTCCTTCTCTGCTGCCTCTCCCCTTGCTTTAACCCTTTCCTTCAAATGTTGCACAATCACAACGTCTCTTCCCATCGTCTATAGGACATGTTCGGGCTTGTACTTGAGCTTGAATGAGCTTCAAAGTTTTTGGGTTATTCTTCTAATCCCCTCGATAAGTACTGGTGCTTATATTAGCTTCCATAAGTTATTGGGTTATCCTTCTGATACCCTGCATATATAGTTTGAATTTAAAGACTTCCGGTTAGTTGGATTGGCAAATTTTCAAATTGGGATAGAGGGTTGGGGGGCTTAGGATAAGGGTAAGATAACTAGGATTAGGATTAGGACAGGGGTGGTAGAACAGGGTAAATAGGACAGGGCAATTTAGATTAGGATAGAAGTAGACATTTCCAAATAATGGGTTGGTTTTAAGCATTAGGAATTACGGACCTTGGGGTTAGGATAGTAGTTGGGATAGGATTAGAATCTCCAATAGTTTAGGTTAGGTTAGAGGGGTGTGGGGTAGCCATTTTGGGTCTCAAAAATTGAGTAGAGCAAGGGGAAACTCCACCCGGCACTCCTGAGGCACCGGCGGGTTAGGACTAGATGTAGGAGCACTAGCTCCGAGGGCGAAGCCCCGGAGCGAGTGCGAGCGCACACTCCATCGAGGGGTGCCCAGCAGAGTCCCCCAAGCCCAAACACAAACATTAAATACATTATAGTTTTAGTTAATGTCCTTATATTAGGTTCATTTTCAGTTGAATACCTTTTGGTTTTAATTTCGTGTCCCTATCTTAGGTTAACATATTATATTTCCATCACCCAAAGGTGATGGGGTTTCAAAAAATTAGACTAAAAGCCTTTGTGACCAGCATGCGTAACGTTTCGGCGATTAAGAGCCTTCTTCAGACGCTTAGCTGATCATCTGTGAAGTGAGCTGTGCTTGCTTTGCTTCAGCCCCTTATGTACCCTTGTGGGCGTTCCCTCTGACACTCCCTCTTCCTTCTGCCTTCCTCCTTCCCTCTTTCTTAATTTTCCTTCCCATTCAATAGGTTTTTGTTTTACAGGTTCCAGTTTGGTTTCCCAGGTAAGTATGGTTTTTTGTTTTTAATTTACAGGTCCTAATTCGGTTTCCAGGTAAGTACATTTTTAGTTTTTTTAGGTTCCAGGTCCAGGTAAGTAGATTTTTTTCAGGTGGTAAGTATGTGTTATAACACTTTTTCTTGTGTCTTCCTTTTCCATCCTTTCTTCCTTCCTTTTCCCTCTACTCTGTTTTCCCTTTTCTTTCCTTTTCCTTCCTCCAATTACTCCTCTCCTTCTCTGCTGCCTCTCCCCTTGCTTTAACCCTTTCCTTCAAATGTTGCACAATCACAACGTCTCTTCCCATCGTCTATAGGACATGTTCGGGCTTGTACTTGAGCTTGAATGAGCTTCAAAGTTTTTGGGTTATTCTTCTAATCCCCTCGATAAGTACTGGTGCTTATATTAGCTTCCATAAGTTATTGGGTTATCCTTCTGATACCCTGCATATATAGTTTGAATTTAAAGACTTCCGGTTAGTTGGATTGGCAAATTTTCAAATTGGGATAGAGGGTTGGGGGGCTTAGGATAAGGGTAAGATAACTAGGATTAGGATTAGGACAGGGGTGGTAGAACAGGGTAAATAGGACAGGGCAATTTAGATTAGGATAGAAGTAGACATTTCCAAATAATGGGTTGGTTTTAAGCATTAGGAATTACGGACCTTGGGGTTAGGATAGTAGTTGGGATAGGATTAGAATCTCCAATAGTTTAGGTTAGGTTAGAGGGGTGTGGGGTAGCCATTTTGGGTCTCAAAAATTGAGTAGAGCAAGGGGAAACTCCACCCGGCACTCCTGAGGCACCGGCGGGTTAGGACTAGATGTAGGAGCACTAGCTCCGAGGGCGAAGCCCCGGAGCGAGTGCGAGCGCACACTCCATCGAGGGGTGCCCAGCAGAGTCCCCCAAGCCCAAACACAAACATTAAATACATTATAGTTTTAGTTAATGTCCTTATATTAGGTTCATTTTCAGTTGAATACCTTTTGGTTTTAATTTCGTGTCCCTATCTTAGGTTAACATATTATATTTCCATCACCCAAAGGTGATGGGGTTTCAAAAAATTAGACTAAAAGCCTTTGTGACCAGCATGCGTAACGTTTCGGCGATTAAGAGCCTTCTTCAGACGCTTAGCTGATCATCTGTGAAGTGAGCTGTGCTTGCTTTGCTTCAGCCCCTTATGTACCCTTGTGGGCGTTCCCTCTGACACTCCCTCTTCCTTCTGCCTTCCTCCTTCCCTCTTTCTTAATTTTCCTTCCCATTCAATAGGTTTTTGTTTTACAGGTTCCAGTTTGGTTTCCCAGGTAAGTATGGTTTTTTGTTTTTAATTTACAGGTCCTAATTCGGTTTCCAGGTAAGTACATTTTTAGTTTTTTTAGGTTCCAGGTCCAGGTAAGTAGATTTTTTTCAGGTGGTAAGTATGTGTTATAACACTTTTTCTTGTGTCTTCCTTTTCCATCCTTTCTTCCTTCCTTTTCCCTCTACTCTGTTTTCCCTTTTCTTTCCTTTTCCTTCCTCCAATTACTCCTCTCCTTCTCTGCTGCCTCTCCCCTTGCTTTAACCCTTTCCTTCAAATGTTGCACAATCACAACGTCTCTTCCCATCGTCTATAGGACATGTTCGGGCTTGTACTTGAGCTTGAATGAGCTTCAAAGTTTTTGGGTTATTCTTCTAATCCCCTCGATAAGTACTGGTGCTTATATTAGCTTCCATAAGTTATTGGGTTATCCTTCTGATACCCTGCATATATAGTTTGAATTTAAAGACTTCCGGTTAGTTGGATTGGCAAATTTTCAAATTGGGATAGAGGGTTGGGGGGCTTAGGATAAGGGTAAGATAACTAGGATTAGGATTAGGACAGGGGTGGTAGAACAGGGTAAATAGGACAGGGCAATTTAGATTAGGATAGAAGTAGACATTTCCAAATAATGGGTTGGTTTTAAGCATTAGGAATTACGGACCTTGGGGTTAGGATAGTAGTTGGGATAGGATTAGAATCTCCAATAGTTTAGGTTAGGTTAGAGGGGTGTGGGGTAGCCATTTTGGGTCTCAAAAATTGAGTAGAGCAAGGGGAAACTCCACCCGGCACTCCTGAGGCACCGGCGGGTTAGGACTAGATGTAGGAGCACTAGCTCCGAGGGCGAAGCCCCGGAGCGAGTGCGAGCGCACACTCCATCGAGGGGTGCCCAGCAGAGTCCCCCAAGCCCAAACACAAACATTAAATACATTATAGTTTTAGTTAATGTCCTTATATTAGGTTCATTTTCAGTTGAATACCTTTTGGTTTTAATTTCGTGTCCCTATCTTAGGTTAACATATTATATTTCCATCACCCAAAGGTGATGGGGTTTCAAAAAATTAGACTAAAAGCCTTTGTGACCAGCATGCGTAACGTTTCGGCGATTAAGAGCCTTCTTCAGACGCTTAGCTGATCATCTGTGAAGTGAGCTGTGCTTGCTTTGCTTCAGCCCCTTATGTACCCTTGTGGGCGTTCCCTCTGACACTCCCTCTTCCTTCTGCCTTCCTCCTTCCCTCTTTCTTAATTTTCCTTCCCATTCAATAGGTTTTTGTTTTACAGGTTCCAGTTTGGTTTCCCAGGTAAGTATGGTTTTTTGTTTTTAATTTACAGGTCCTAATTCGGTTTCCAGGTAAGTACATTTTTAGTTTTTTTAGGTTCCAGGTCCAGGTAAGTAGATTTTTTTCAGGTGGTAAGTATGTGTTATAACACTTTTTCTTGTGTCTTCCTTTTCCATCCTTTCTTCCTTCCTTTTCCCTCTACTCTGTTTTCCCTTTTCTTTCCTTTTCCTTCCTCCAATTACTCCTCTCCTTCTCTGCTGCCTCTCCCCTTGCTTTAACCCTTTCCTTCAAATGTTGCACAATCACAACGTCTCTTCCCATCGTCTATAGGACATGTTCGGGCTTGTACTTGAGCTTGAATGAGCTTCAAAGTTTTTGGGTTATTCTTCTAATCCCCTCGATAAGTACTGGTGCTTATATTAGCTTCCATAAGTTATTGGGTTATCCTTCTGATACCCTGCATATATAGTTTGAATTTAAAGACTTCCGGTTAGTTGGATTGGCAAATTTTCAAATTGGGATAGAGGGTTGGGGGGCTTAGGATAAGGGTAAGATAACTAGGATTAGGATTAGGACAGGGGTGGTAGAACAGGGTAAATAGGACAGGGCAATTTAGATTAGGATAGAAGTAGACATTTCCAAATAATGGGTTGGTTTTAAGCATTAGGAATTACGGACCTTGGGGTTAGGATAGTAGTTGGGATAGGATTAGAATCTCCAATAGTTTAGGTTAGGTTAGAGGGGTGTGGGGTAGCCATTTTGGGTCTCAAAAATTGAGTAGAGCAAGGGGAAACTCCACCCGGCACTCCTGAGGCACCGGCGGGTTAGGACTAGATGTAGGAGCACTAGCTCCGAGGGCGAAGCCCCGGAGCGAGTGCGAGCGCACACTCCATCGAGGGGTGCCCAGCAGAGTCCCCCAAGCCCAAACACAAACATTAAATACATTATAGTTTTAGTTAATGTCCTTATATTAGGTTCATTTTCAGTTGAATACCTTTTGGTTTTAATTTCGTGTCCCTATCTTAGGTTAACATATTATATTTCCATCACCCAAAGGTGATGGGGTTTCAAAAAATTAGACTAAAAGCCTTTGTGACCAGCATGCGTAACGTTTCGGCGATTAAGAGCCTTCTTCAGACGCTTAGCTGATCATCTGTGAAGTGAGCTGTGCTTGCTTTGCTTCAGCCCCTTATGTACCCTTGTGGGCGTTCCCTCTGACACTCCCTCTTCCTTCTGCCTTCCTCCTTCCCTCTTTCTTAATTTTCCTTCCCATTCAATAGGTTTTTGTTTTACAGGTTCCAGTTTGGTTTCCCAGGTAAGTATGGTTTTTTGTTTTTAATTTACAGGTCCTAATTCGGTTTCCAGGTAAGTACATTTTTAGTTTTTTTAGGTTCCAGGTCCAGGTAAGTAGATTTTTTTCAGGTGGTAAGTATGTGTTATAACACTTTTTCTTGTGTCTTCCTTTTCCATCCTTTCTTCCTTCCTTTTCCCTCTACTCTGTTTTCCCTTTTCTTTCCTTTTCCTTCCTCCAATTACTCCTCTCCTTCTCTGCTGCCTCTCCCCTTGCTTTAACCCTTTCCTTCAAATGTTGCACAATCACAACGTCTCTTCCCATCGTCTATAGGACATGTTCGGGCTTGTACTTGAGCTTGAATGAGCTTCAAAGTTTTTGGGTTATTCTTCTAATCCCCTCGATAAGTACTGGTGCTTATATTAGCTTCCATAAGTTATTGGGTTATCCTTCTGATACCCTGCATATATAGTTTGAATTTAAAGACTTCCGGTTAGTTGGATTGGCAAATTTTCAAATTGGGATAGAGGGTTGGGGGGCTTAGGATAAGGGTAAGATAACTAGGATTAGGATTAGGACAGGGGTGGTAGAACAGGGTAAATAGGACAGGGCAATTTAGATTAGGATAGAAGTAGACATTTCCAAATAATGGGTTGGTTTTAAGCATTAGGAATTACGGACCTTGGGGTTAGGATAGTAGTTGGGATAGGATTAGAATCTCCAATAGTTTAGGTTAGGTTAGAGGGGTGTGGGGTAGCCATTTTGGGTCTCAAAAATTGAGTAGAGCAAGGGGAAACTCCACCCGGCACTCCTGAGGCACCGGCGGGTTAGGACTAGATGTAGGAGCACTAGCTCCGAGGGCGAAGCCCCGGAGCGAGTGCGAGCGCACACTCCATCGAGGGGTGCCCAGCAGAGTCCCCCAAGCCCAAACACAAACATTAAATACATTATAGTTTTAGTTAATGTCCTTATATTAGGTTCATTTTCAGTTGAATACCTTTTGGTTTTAATTTCGTGTCCCTATCTTAGGTTAACATATTATATTTCCATCACCCAAAGGTGATGGGGTTTCAAAAAATTAGACTAAAAGCCTTTGTGACCAGCATGCGTAACGTTTCGGCGATTAAGAGCCTTCTTCAGACGCTTAGCTGATCATCTGTGAAGTGAGCTGTGCTTGCTTTGCTTCAGCCCCTTATGTACCCTTGTGGGCGTTCCCTCTGACACTCCCTCTTCCTTCTGCCTTCCTCCTTCCCTCTTTCTTAATTTTCCTTCCCATTCAATAGGTTTTTGTTTTACAGGTTCCAGTTTGGTTTCCCAGGTAAGTATGGTTTTTTGTTTTTAATTTACAGGTCCTAATTCGGTTTCCAGGTAAGTACATTTTTAGTTTTTTTAGGTTCCAGGTCCAGGTAAGTAGATTTTTTTCAGGTGGTAAGTATGTGTTATAACACTTTTTCTTGTGTCTTCCTTTTCCATCCTTTCTTCCTTCCTTTTCCCTCTACTCTGTTTTCCCTTTTCTTTCCTTTTCCTTCCTCCAATTACTCCTCTCCTTCTCTGCTGCCTCTCCCCTTGCTTTAACCCTTTCCTTCAAATGTTGCACAATCACAACGTCTCTTCCCATCGTCTATAGGACATGTTCGGGCTTGTACTTGAGCTTGAATGAGCTTCAAAGTTTTTGGGTTATTCTTCTAATCCCCTCGATAAGTACTGGTGCTTATATTAGCTTCCATAAGTTATTGGGTTATCCTTCTGATACCCTGCATATATAGTTTGAATTTAAAGACTTCCGGTTAGTTGGATTGGCAAATTTTCAAATTGGGATAGAGGGTTGGGGGGCTTAGGATAAGGGTAAGATAACTAGGATTAGGATTAGGACAGGGGTGGTAGAACAGGGTAAATAGGACAGGGCAATTTAGATTAGGATAGAAGTAGACATTTCCAAATAATGGGTTGGTTTTAAGCATTAGGAATTACGGACCTTGGGGTTAGGATAGTAGTTGGGATAGGATTAGAATCTCCAATAGTTTAGGTTAGGTTAGAGGGGTGTGGGGTAGCCATTTTGGGTCTCAAAAATTGAGTAGAGCAAGGGGAAACTCCACCCGGCACTCCTGAGGCACCGGCGGGTTAGGACTAGATGTAGGAGCACTAGCTCCGAGGGCGAAGCCCCGGAGCGAGTGCGAGCGCACACTCCATCGAGGGGTGCCCAGCAGAGTCCCCCAAGCCCAAACACAAACATTAAATACATTATAGTTTTAGTTAATGTCCTTATATTAGGTTCATTTTCAGTTGAATACCTTTTGGTTTTAATTTCGTGTCCCTATCTTAGGTTAACATATTATATTTCCATCACCCAAAGGTGATGGGGTTTCAAAAAATTAGACTAAAAGCCTTTGTGACCAGCATGCGTAACGTTTCGGCGATTAAGAGCCTTCTTCAGACGCTTAGCTGATCATCTGTGAAGTGAGCTGTGCTTGCTTTGCTTCAGCCCCTTATGTACCCTTGTGGGCGTTCCCTCTGACACTCCCTCTTCCTTCTGCCTTCCTCCTTCCCTCTTTCTTAATTTTCCTTCCCATTCAATAGGTTTTTGTTTTACAGGTTCCAGTTTGGTTTCCCAGGTAAGTATGGTTTTTTGTTTTTAATTTACAGGTCCTAATTCGGTTTCCAGGTAAGTACATTTTTAGTTTTTTTAGGTTCCAGGTCCAGGTAAGTAGATTTTTTTCAGGTGGTAAGTATGTGTTATAACACTTTTTCTTGTGTCTTCCTTTTCCATCCTTTCTTCCTTCCTTTTCCCTCTACTCTGTTTTCCCTTTTCTTTCCTTTTCCTTCCTCCAATTACTCCTCTCCTTCTCTGCTGCCTCTCCCCTTGCTTTAACCCTTTCCTTCAAATGTTGCACAATCACAACGTCTCTTCCCATCGTCTATAGGACATGTTCGGGCTTGTACTTGAGCTTGAATGAGCTTCAAAGTTTTTGGGTTATTCTTCTAATCCCCTCGATAAGTACTGGTGCTTATATTAGCTTCCATAAGTTATTGGGTTATCCTTCTGATACCCTGCATATATAGTTTGAATTTAAAGACTTCCGGTTAGTTGGATTGGCAAATTTTCAAATTGGGATAGAGGGTTGGGGGGCTTAGGATAAGGGTAAGATAACTAGGATTAGGATTAGGACAGGGGTGGTAGAACAGGGTAAATAGGACAGGGCAATTTAGATTAGGATAGAAGTAGACATTTCCAAATAATGGGTTGGTTTTAAGCATTAGGAATTACGGACCTTGGGGTTAGGATAGTAGTTGGGATAGGATTAGAATCTCCAATAGTTTAGGTTAGGTTAGAGGGGTGTGGGGTAGCCATTTTGGGTCTCAAAAATTGAGTAGAGCAAGGGGAAACTCCACCCGGCACTCCTGAGGCACCGGCGGGTTAGGACTAGATGTAGGAGCACTAGCTCCGAGGGCGAAGCCCCGGAGCGAGTGCGAGCGCACACTCCATCGAGGGGTGCCCAGCAGAGTCCCCCAAGCCCAAACACAAACATTAAATACATTATAGTTTTAGTTAATGTCCTTATATTAGGTTCATTTTCAGTTGAATACCTTTTGGTTTTAATTTCGTGTCCCTATCTTAGGTTAACATATTATATTTCCATCACCCAAAGGTGATGGGGTTTCAAAAAATTAGACTAAAAGCCTTTGTGACCAGCATGCGTAACGTTTCGGCGATTAAGAGCCTTCTTCAGACGCTTAGCTGATCATCTGTGAAGTGAGCTGTGCTTGCTTTGCTTCAGCCCCTTATGTACCCTTGTGGGCGTTCCCTCTGACACTCCCTCTTCCTTCTGCCTTCCTCCTTCCCTCTTTCTTAATTTTCCTTCCCATTCAATAGGTTTTTGTTTTACAGGTTCCAGTTTGGTTTCCCAGGTAAGTATGGTTTTTTGTTTTTAATTTACAGGTCCTAATTCGGTTTCCAGGTAAGTACATTTTTAGTTTTTTTAGGTTCCAGGTCCAGGTAAGTAGATTTTTTTCAGGTGGTAAGTATGTGTTATAACACTTTTTCTTGTGTCTTCCTTTTCCATCCTTTCTTCCTTCCTTTTCCCTCTACTCTGTTTTCCCTTTTCTTTCCTTTTCCTTCCTCCAATTACTCCTCTCCTTCTCTGCTGCCTCTCCCCTTGCTTTAACCCTTTCCTTCAAATGTTGCACAATCACAACGTCTCTTCCCATCGTCTATAGGACATGTTCGGGCTTGTACTTGAGCTTGAATGAGCTTCAAAGTTTTTGGGTTATTCTTCTAATCCCCTCGATAAGTACTGGTGCTTATATTAGCTTCCATAAGTTATTGGGTTATCCTTCTGATACCCTGCATATATAGTTTGAATTTAAAGACTTCCGGTTAGTTGGATTGGCAAATTTTCAAATTGGGATAGAGGGTTGGGGGGCTTAGGATAAGGGTAAGATAACTAGGATTAGGATTAGGACAGGGGTGGTAGAACAGGGTAAATAGGACAGGGCAATTTAGATTAGGATAGAAGTAGACATTTCCAAATAATGGGTTGGTTTTAAGCATTAGGAATTACGGACCTTGGGGTTAGGATAGTAGTTGGGATAGGATTAGAATCTCCAATAGTTTAGGTTAGGTTAGAGGGGTGTGGGGTAGCCATTTTGGGTCTCAAAAATTGAGTAGAGCAAGGGGAAACTCCACCCGGCACTCCTGAGGCACCGGCGGGTTAGGACTAGATGTAGGAGCACTAGCTCCGAGGGCGAAGCCCCGGAGCGAGTGCGAGCGCACACTCCATCGAGGGGTGCCCAGCAGAGTCCCCCAAGCCCAAACACAAACATTAAATACATTATAGTTTTAGTTAATGTCCTTATATTAGGTTCATTTTCAGTTGAATACCTTTTGGTTTTAATTTCGTGTCCCTATCTTAGGTTAACATATTATATTTCCATCACCCAAAGGTGATGGGGTTTCAAAAAATTAGACTAAAAGGGTTAGGGTTAGGGTTAGGGTTAGGGGTTAGGGTTAGGGTTAGGGTTAGGCAAGGGGTTACGATCCCGCCCCCCAGAAGGGGCAGGCGGTGCTCGGTCCATCCCTCGGCCAAAACCGCGACCCTGTTCTTGGTTGCGTCGGCGGGAGCGCTGGCGCTCTCTGCCATAACGCACCACAGTCCACCCATCGTCCCTGTTCTCCCAAGGACCCATATTGGGTCTTTTTTTACTGTATTTATTTATTTATTTTTTAATTGCTAGTTTTGCCTTTGTTATATATGTAATAATATGAATTTCTTATTTATAAAAAAGATATGAATTAAAATGTATAAAATAAAATGAAATAAACTGTTTTTAATAAAAAATGAAATAAAATAAAATCAACTTGTTTTAAATAATAATTGTGTGCCGCAACGGCAACGTTTCGACCCTGAAAGGGTCTTCTTCAGGCCAAGGCACACAACAAAAAAACTGCTACTGCTCTACAAGAGATGTTATCAGGTCGCTAGACAAAGGCAAAGTGAGCCAGCTCTTAAAGTCCCTTCTATTTATACCCTCCCACAACCACCTTGTTTTTAACCTGTTCTTTATTTTTAAAGAAACATAACAATGAAATAACTCTGTTTTAACTATGTTAACTTCCTTTTTAATACATTAAATTTTTAACCTTAACATGAATTGTTTTTTAACTCATTAATATTTATTGTAGTGTTGTTTTTTAGCCAATTAATATTTAAAGTAGTATTGTGTTTTAGCCAAATTGTTTTTTTAATTATTAATCAATCTACCTTTCATCTTCTAATTAACTATGTATGAATTATATTTATTAATTAATTAATTTATTTATTTATTTGGGGCAAGGGTTAGAAACGGTTGTGGTTAGGGTAAACAATTTGGGTAAGGGCCAATTTTTTAAGGACAAAAGGAGGGAACGACGAAGGACAATAGGAAGATCAACTTTAGGTTTAGGCAATAAGGCCAAGGTTAGGTTTAGGAAATAAAACCAAGGTTAGGTTTAGGCGTCCAATTTTGAGATAAGGCACTGATCCCATCACTAGGATTAGGCATCCCAATCCGGGATCAGAACAAAATCACCACAATAATTAAAACTTGAAAAAGTCAATTACACTTCAAATTTAAGCCTACCGGTTCCTTCGTGTCCAGTAAATAAATCCAAGTCCTCTCCTTTTTCTTCCTGTCCTTGTCCGACCAAGAAGAGTTGCTCTGTATGCCAGCGATCCTGAGAAATTGCAGACCATGTAAAATAAAATGCCGAATTAGAGGGGTATTTGTCTCTTTTTTGTTCCGAATGTTATATCTATGTTGCATCATTCTCATTGATATTGAATGTTTTGTTTCCCCTATATATTGTTTCCCACATTCACTACAAAATATAATATACACACAATTAAAAGTCTGTGGGTTGAAGGATTGTTTGAGTTCAAAAATTCGTTTGTTGACTTTGTTCTGTACATATGTTAGTCTAACAAAATTCTTAAGGATAACAGTTCTTCTTACCGTTCGTTGTATTTTTTGCAATTTTGCCCTTACCAAGTAATCCCTAAGATTTTTGTTTCTCCTATATGCTGATATGACTTGAAAATTTGCCAACAAGCCTTGATTTTCCACAATTGTTTGATAATTGTGCTTAAATTTATTGTTCAATTTGGCACTCATAGATGAATATGTCGTAATTAAAGGAATAAATTCCTTCTCAATCCTTGGTTTTTGGTCCTCAAAGGACTTGAGACAATATCTCAAAAATGACCTTGAGTACCCTCGTTTTCGTAATACATCAAAAAGAATTTTTACCGCCTCCCAAAAATCCTTATCCTGGGTACAGATTCGTTTGAATCTGATGAGCTGTGACTTAATTAACCCTTTGTAAGTATGTTTGGGGTGAAAACTTGTTTTAAACAATAAGGCATGAGTATCTGTTTCTTTGAAAAAAACCTTAATGTCTAATTTATGTTCCTGATGAAATGTTGTTCCTTTGTATATTGTTGTATCCAAAAAATCAATTGACCGATCCTGAACCACATATTTCAATCTAATGGAGGGGTCATGAGTGTCCAAAACTTTAATAAAATGCAGAAAATCTTCCTTGGATTCAATCCAAATGCCAAATATATCATCCAAATAACGAAAATATTCGAGAGGCTTTTTGTCGCATTTGGCCAAAGCCTTCTCCTCCCAATCCGCCATAAAAATATTTGCATAAGCTGGGGCGAATCTTTTACCCATAGCGGTTCCTTTAATTTGCAAATAATATTCCCCATTGAATTCAAAATCATTCTTGGTTAAATTAATTTCCAATAATTCCAATATTTCCTTATCAGGCCTATTTTTATCTGGATATTTTTGAAAAATGTTTTTAACTGCTCGTAGACCTGATACAGTATCAATATTAGTATATAGGCTGTCAATATCAATCGTAAAAAACAATGAATTTGCAGGAATTTTTAAATTTTTGATAACTCCAATGAAATGATATGTATCTTTTATATATGATGGGTGTTTGACGGAAAGGGGATTCAAAAAATGATCAATAAACTCAGCAGTTTGGTAAGTCTCACTACCACAATCCGAGACTATGGGCCTCCCCGGGGGCACTTTATGGGGTACCGTCCATTTATCTGGTGGTTTGTGGATCTTGGGAAGGATATAAAATTTCCGTGGTCTGGGTTCAACATCCCCTTTTAAATACAGTCGTTGTTTTTTATTAATGAATCTCCCATTATACAGACTATCCAATATTTGGTGTACCCTAGGCACCGTTTTTAAATAAATTGGTTCTGTCAATTTAATGTAATATTTTTGATCCTGTAATTGGCGATTAGCCTCCAATATGTATTGATCCCTTCCTAAAATCACCACCGCGCTACCTTTATCCGCCGGTTTGATCACAATATTTTTATTCTGAATCAATTCCTGTAATGCCTCCTCCTCTGCATCCGATAAATTTGTTTTTTCCTTCAATGATTTGAAATATTTATTAAAATCTTTTAGATCTTTTTTAATCAAAAAATTAATTTCGGGGGGCAATTTATGTTGTGGGGGTATCCAATTGGAGGTAGCTGTAAATTGCGGTATTTTCCTTTTTCGATTGTTACCAAAATATGCCGCCAATCTCAGTCTCCTATGATAATTTTGGATATCCAATAGGAGTTGGACTTTCTGGTTTTTATTCAAACCAATAGTGGGGACAAAGGTCAACCCACGGTTCAAAAGGTGCCACTGTGCCTCCGAAAGGCTGAAATTTTCAGCCAAAACAATCACATTCTGAGAGACAAGGGGTCGAAACCCACTTTCCCCCTCCTCCGCGAGGCTTATGGGGCATCTAAGTTTAAATAAGAAACCCAATGCTCCAACATTGCCCGGGCCGTCCCCCTAGTCCAATGCACATGGTCCTTTTCTGTAAGAAACTGCGTGCCGCTGAGGGCCGGGATGAACGACATGTTCCTTATAATGTGAGCATTCAGGGTTTGCAAGGTAGCCTGTTCCCCATGGGACAAGAACACAGAATAATTAATCACCGGTACCCAAATCTCAGCATATGGGAACTGTCGTTTGGCAGTCCTAACTGCCCCTTGCATTTGTTTGACCGAAGTCTCCTTGGCTCTCTGTCCTCTACAGTTGAGACCAAAGGACAAAATCACTTTCTCCACGGAAACATAGCTAAGGGATTTGGCCATTAATGCCTGAGCATGCCTGAAGTTAGCTCCAGGAAAACTCTCAACCTGTAGGTCGGGAATTGAATATCCCTTAATCCTAGAAAGGTTGGAGTCCCCTATAATGAGCCATCTCTTCCGCACGCTCAGACCCCAGTCCACCATTTTGCGTCCTGTTTTAATGTGTCGCACCACCTTAAAAAGATGTGGTTGTGGTGTAGATGTAAGATCCCCCCCATCATCATCTAAGGACTTATCCTGAAAAGAGTCCTCTGTCGCATGGACTTGTACAGTCTCATGCTGGGCCACTTGGGGCCTTTGCGAGAGAGATCTGAAGGCAGGCGCCAACACAGGGCTCCCTGTCAGGTCTTCTTGGATCTCCTCATCCAGCAACCACCTTCCAGAACCCCAACTGGAATTCTGGGCTTGTTGTCCCCCTGTTTGGGAGTCCTCAACATAATCCTGAAGCTCCAGGAGGCCACTATCCTCCCTAACAACACAGTTGTTAGAGTCTTTTCCCCTGAGTGGCTCTCCACATTCTTTAGGTTGTTCCACCTGTGGAGCCTGAGATGTGGATTCCACCCCTGTAACCTCCTCTGTCATAGTAGCCACCGTATGACTAGTAGGAGCCTGGCGTGTATCATGTTCCTGTGATACAGGTGTGTTCTGTGGTGCTGATGTCTGTTGTTGTGCGTCTCGAGTTGTTTGTTGAGTCTGAATGTTAGTCATATCTTGTTGTACTGTTGTCCCATGTTGTGGGCCAGAATCTTTGTCCGTCCCCGATCTGGACGTGATCAAAGCCTCCGCATGGTCCAGAGCATCCTGGGTTATGCGGGTCAAGTTCTTGCGGGCCCAGCGTTTGGCCACCTCAAACGCCGGTCTCCAATCTGAGACCAAATCCTTTTCCAGGTCCTCCAACATAGCATCAAGACCTGTCTTGTAATGTTCCTCAAGAATGAGTAGGGTATTGTAACCCCAATTGTCTGCGTTTCCCCTAATGAAAGCAACCGTCTCCGCGGTAGGGGATGCAGGTTTAATCATCGAGGCCAAAACCTCTACCATGCGGGAAATCATGCGTGGCTGTGGTTTATCTGGTTTGGGGGCCACATTTTGAAGATGATGTACCATCTTGATCACTGTGTGCAACTTACGCACAAGTTTACCAAAGGACGGGTCAGTTGGTTGCTGTCTGACCTGTTCCACCACTCTAGGTTGAGCAGGAAAAAACCTCTGCCCTGATCTGGGGTTCCCCCCGCGTACAACTGATGCGTAGGAACGAAGTTGGGGCTGGGGGTAGCGGTATGAACCAAAGGGAGGCACTGGCCGGTTAGGCAAGGGGTTACGATCCCGCCCCCCAGAAGGGGCAGGCGGTGCTCGGTCCATCCCTCGGCCAAAACCGCGACCCTGTTCTTGGTTGCGTCGGCGGGAGCGCTGGCGCTCTCTGCCATAACGCACCACAGTCCACCCATCGTCCCTGTTCTCCCAAGGACCCATATTGGGTCTTTTTTTACTGTATTTATTTATTTATTTTTTAATTGCTAGTTTTGCCTTTGTTATATATGTAATAATATGAATTTCTTATTTATAAAAAAGATATGAATTAAAATGTATAAAATAAAATGAAATAAACTGTTTTTAATAAAAAATGAAATAAAATAAAATCAACTTGTTTTAAATAATAATTGTGTGCCGCAACGGCAACGTTTCGACCCTGAAAGGGTCTTCTTCAGGCCAAGGCACACAACAAAAAAACTGCTACTGCTCTACAAGAGATGTTATCAGGTCGCTAGACAAAGGCAAAGTGAGCCAGCTCTTAAAGTCCCTTCTATTTATACCCTCCCACAACCACCTTGTTTTTAACCTGTTCTTTATTTTTAAAGAAACATAACAATGAAATAACTCTGTTTTAACTATGTTAACTTCCTTTTTAATACATTAAATTTTTAACCTTAACATGAATTGTTTTTTAACTCATTAATATTTATTGTAGTGTTGTTTTTTAGCCAATTAATATTTAAAGTAGTATTGTGTTTTAGCCAAATTGTTTTTTTAATTATTAATCAATCTACCTTTCATCTTCTAATTAACTATGTATGAATTATATTTATTAATTAATTAATTTATTTATTTATTTGGGGCAAGGGTTAGAAACGGTTGTGGTTAGGGTAAACAATTTGGGTAAGGGCCAATTTTTTAAGGACAAAAGGAGGGAACGACGAAGGACAATAGGAAGATCAACTTTAGGTTTAGGCAATAAGGCCAAGGTTAGGTTTAGGAAATAAAACCAAGGTTAGGTTTAGGCGTCCAATTTTGAGATAAGGCACTGATCCCATCACTAGGATTAGGCATCCCAATCCGGGATCAGAACAAAATCACCACAATAATTAAAACTTGAAAAAGTCAATTACACTTCAAATTTAAGCCTACCGGTTCCTTCGTGTCCAGTAAATAAATCCAAGTCCTCTCCTTTTTCTTCCTGTCCTTGTCCGACCAAGAAGAGTTGCTCTGTATGCCAGCGATCCTGAGAAATTGCAGACCATGTAAAATAAAATGCCGAATTAGAGGGGTATTTGTCTCTTTTTTGTTCCGAATGTTATATCTATGTTGCATCATTCTCATTGATATTGAATGTTTTGTTTCCCCTATATATTGTTTCCCACATTCACTACAAAATATAATATACACACAATTAAAAGTCTGTGGGTTGAAGGATTGTTTGAGTTCAAAAATTCGTTTGTTGACTTTGTTCTGTACATATGTTAGTCTAACAAAATTCTTAAGGATAACAGTTCTTCTTACCGTTCGTTGTATTTTTTGCAATTTTGCCCTTACCAAGTAATCCCTAAGATTTTTGTTTCTCCTATATGCTGATATGACTTGAAAATTTGCCAACAAGCCTTGATTTTCCACAATTGTTTGATAATTGTGCTTAAATTTATTGTTCAATTTGGCACTCATAGATGAATATGTCGTAATTAAAGTAATAAATTCCTTCTCAATCCTTGGTTTTTGGTCCTCAAAGGACTTGAGACAATATCTCAAAAATGACCTTGAGTACCCTCGTTTTCGTAATACATCAAAAAGAATTTTTACCGCCTCCCAAAAATCCTTATCCTGGGTACAGATTCGTTTGAATCTGATGAGCTGTGACTTAATTAACCCTTTGTAAGTATGTTTGGGGTGAAAACTTGTTTTAAACAATAAGGCATGAGTATCTGTTTCTTTGAAAAAAACCTTAATGTCTAATTTATGTTCCTGATGAAATGTTGTTCCTTTGTATATTGTTGTATCCAAAAAATCAATTGACCGATCCTGAACCACATATTTCAATCTAATGGAGGGGTCATGAGTGTCCAAAACTTTAATAAAATGCAGAAAATCTTCCTTGGATTCAATCCAAATGCCAAATATATCATCCAAATAACGAAAATATTCGAGAGGCTTTTTGTCGCATTTGGCCAAAGCCTTCTCCTCCCAATCCGCCATAAAAATATTTGCATAAGCTGGGGCGAATCTTTTACCCATAGCGGTTCCTTTAATTTGCAAATAATATTCCCCATTGAATTCAAAATCATTCTTGGTTAAATTAATTTCCAATAATTCCAATATTTCCTTATCAGGCCTATTTTTATCTGGATATTTTTGAAAAATGTTTTTAACTGCTCGTAGACCTGATACAGTATCAATATTAGTATATAGGCTGTCAATATCAATCGTAAAAAACAATGAATTTGCAGGAATTTTTAAATTTTTGATAACTCCAATGAAATGATATGTATCTTTTATATATGATGGGTGTTTGACGGAAAGGGGATTCAAAAAATGATCAATAAACTCAGCAGTTTGGTAAGTCTCACTACCACAATCCGAGACTATGGGCCTCCCCGGGGGCACTTTATGGGGTACCGTCCATTTATCTGGTGGTTTGTGGATCTTGGGAAGGATATAAAATTTCCGTGGTCTGGGTTCAACATCCCCTTTTAAATACAGTCGTTGTTTTTTATTAATGAATCTCCCATTATACAGACTATCCAATATTTGGTGTACCCTAGGCACCGTTTTTAAATAAATTGGTTCTGTCAATTTAATGTAATATTTTTGATCCTGTAATTGGCGATTAGCCTCCAATATGTATTGATCCCTTCCTAAAATCACCACCGCGCTACCTTTATCCGCCGGTTTGATCACAATATTTTTATTCTGAATCAATTCCTGTAATGCCTCCTCCTCTGCATCCGATAAATTTGTTTTTTCCTTCAATGATTTGAAATATTTATTAAAATCTTTTAGATCTTTTTTAATCAAAAAATTAATTTCGGGGGGCAATTTATGTTGTGGGGGTATCCAATTGGAGGTAGCTGTAAATTGCGGTATTTTCCTTTTTCGATTGTTACCAAAATATGCCGCCAATCTCAGTCTCCTATGATAATTTTGGATATCCAATAGGAGTTGGACTTTCTGGTTTTTATTCAAACCAATAGTGGGGACAAAGGTCAACCCACGGTTCAAAAGGTGCCACTGTGCCTCCGAAAGGCTGAAATTTTCAGCCAAAACAATCACATTCTGAGAGACAAGGGGTCGAAACCCACTTTCCCCCTCCTCCGCGAGGCTTATGGGGCATCTAAGTTTAAATAAGAAACCCAATGCTCCAACATTGCCCGGGCCGTCCCCCTAGTCCAATGCACATGGTCCTTTTCTGTAAGAAACTGCGTGCCGCTGAGGGCCGGGATGAACGACATGTTCCTTATAATGTGAGCATTCAGGGTTTGCAAGGTAGCCTGTTCCCCATGGGACAAGAACACAGAATAATTAATCACCGGTACCCAAATCTCAGCATATGGGAACTGTCGTTTGGCAGTCCTAACTGCCCCTTGCATTTGTTTGACCGAAGTCTCCTTGGCTCTCTGTCCTCTACAGTTGAGACCAAAGGACAAAATCACTTTCTCCACGGAAACATAGCTAAGGGATTTGGCCATTAATGCCTGAGCATGCCTGAAGTTAGCTCCAGGAAAACTCTCAACCTGTAGGTCGGGAATTGAATATCCCTTAATCCTAGAAAGGTTGGAGTCCCCTATAATGAGCCATCTCTTCCGCACGCTCAGACCCCAGTCCACCATTTTGCGTCCTGTTTTAATGTGTCGCACCACCTTAAAAAGATGTGGTTGTGGTGTAGATGTAAGATCCCCCCCATCATCATCTAAGGACTTATCCTGAAAAGAGTCCTCTGTCGCATGGACTTGTACAGTCTCATGCTGGGCCACTTGGGGCCTTTGCGAGAGAGATCTGAAGGCAGGCGCCAACACAGGGCTCCCTGTCAGGTCTTCTTGGATCTCCTCATCCAGCAACCACCTTCCAGAACCCCAACTGGAATTCTGGGCTTGTTGTCCCCCTGTTTGGGAGTCCTCAACATAATCCTGAAGCTCCAGGAGGCCACTATCCTCCCTAACAACACAGTTGTTAGAGTCTTTTCCCCTGAGTGGCTCTCCACATTCTTTAGGTTGTTCCACCTGTGGAGCCTGAGATGTGGATTCCACCCCTGTAACCTCCTCTGTCATAGTAGCCACCGTATGACTAGTAGGAGCCTGGCGTGTATCATGTTCCTGTGATACAGGTGTGTTCTGTGGTGCTGATGTCTGTTGTTGTGCGTCTCGAGTTGTTTGTTGAGTCTGAATGTTAGTCATATCTTGTTGTACTGTTGTCCCATGTTGTGGGCCAGAATCTTTGTCCGTCCCCGATCTGGACGTGATCAAAGCCTCCGCATGGTCCAGAGCATCCTGGGTTATGCGGGTCAAGTTCTTGCGGGCCCAGCGTTTGGCCACCTCAAACGCCGGTCTCCAATCTGAGACCAAATCCTTTTCCAGGTCCTCCAACATAGCATCAAGACCTGTCTTGTAATGTTCCTCAAGAATGAGTAGGGTATTGTAACCCCAATTGTCTGCGTTTCCCCTAATGAAAGCAACCGTCTCCGCGGTAGGGGATGCAGGTTTAATCATCGAGGCCAAAACCTCTACCATGCGGGAAATCATGCGTGGCTGTGGTTTATCTGGTTTGGGGGCCACATTTTGAAGATGATGTACCATCTTGATCACTGTGTGCAACTTACGCACAAGTTTACCAAAGGACGGGTCAGTTGGTTGCTGTCTGACCTGTTCCACCACTCTAGGTTGAGCAGGAAAAAACCTCTGCCCTGATCTGGGGTTCCCCCCGCGTACAACTGATGCGTAGGAACGAAGTTGGGGCTGGGGGTAGCGGTATGAACCAAAGGGAGGCACTGGCCGGTTAGGCAAGGGGTTACGATCCCGCCCCCCAGAAGGGGCAGGCGGTGCTCGGTCCATCCCTCGGCCAAAACCGCGACCCTGTTCTTGGTTGCGTCGGCGGGAGCGCTGGCGCTCTCTGCCATAACGCACCACAGTCCACCCATCGTCCCTGTTCTCCCAAGGACCCATATTGGGTCTTTTTTTACTGTATTTATTTATTTATTTTTTAATTGCTAGTTTTGCCTTTGTTATATATGTAATAATATGAATTTCTTATTTATAAAAAAGATATGAATTAAAATGTATAAAATAAAATGAAATAAACTGTTTTTAATAAAAAATGAAATAAAATAAAATCAACTTGTTTTAAATAATAATTGTGTGCCGCAACGGCAACGTTTCGACCCTGAAAGGGTCTTCTTCAGGCCAAGGCACACAACAAAAAAACTGCTACTGCTCTACAAGAGATGTTATCAGGTCGCTAGACAAAGGCAAAGTGAGCCAGCTCTTAAAGTCCCTTCTATTTATACCCTCCCACAACCACCTTGTTTTTAACCTGTTCTTTATTTTTAAAGAAACATAACAATGAAATAACTCTGTTTTAACTATGTTAACTTCCTTTTTAATACATTAAATTTTTAACCTTAACATGAATTGTTTTTTAACTCATTAATATTTATTGTAGTGTTGTTTTTTAGCCAATTAATATTTAAAGTAGTATTGTGTTTTAGCCAAATTGTTTTTTTAATTATTAATCAATCTACCTTTCATCTTCTAATTAACTATGTATGAATTATATTTATTAATTAATTAATTTATTTATTTATTTGGGGCAAGGGTTAGAAACGGTTGTGGTTAGGGTAAACAATTTGGGTAAGGGCCAATTTTTTAAGGACAAAAGGAGGGAACGACGAAGGACAATAGGAAGATCAACTTTAGGTTTAGGCAATAAGGCCAAGGTTAGGTTTAGGAAATAAAACCAAGGTTAGGTTTAGGCGTCCAATTTTGAGATAAGGCACTGATCCCATCACTAGGATTAGGCATCCCAATCCGGGATCAGAACAAAATCACCACAATAATTAAAACTTGAAAAAGTCAATTACACTTCAAATTTAAGCCTACCGGTTCCTTCGTGTCCAGTAAATAAATCCAAGTCCTCTCCTTTTTCTTCCTGTCCTTGTCCGACCAAGAAGAGTTGCTCTGTATGCCAGCGATCCTGAGAAATTGCAGACCATGTAAAATAAAATGCCGAATTAGAGGGGTATTTGTCTCTTTTTTGTTCCGAATGTTATATCTATGTTGCATCATTCTCATTGATATTGAATGTTTTGTTTCCCCTATATATTGTTTCCCACATTCACTACAAAATATAATATACACACAATTAAAAGTCTGTGGGTTGAAGGATTGTTTGAGTTCAAAAATTCGTTTGTTGACTTTGTTCTGTACATATGTTAGTCTAACAAAATTCTTAAGGATAACAGTTCTTCTTACCGTTCGTTGTATTTTTTGCAATTTTGCCCTTACCAAGTAATCCCTAAGATTTTTGTTTCTCCTATATGCTGATATGACTTGAAAATTTGCCAACAAGCCTTGATTTTCCACAATTGTTTGATAATTGTGCTTAAATTTATTGTTCAATTTGGCACTCATAGATGAATATGTCGTAATTAAAGGAATAAATTCCTTCTCAATCCTTGGTTTTTGGTCCTCAAAGGACTTGAGACAATATCTCAAAAATGACCTTGAGTACCCTCGTTTTCGTAATACATCAAAAAGAATTTTTACCGCCTCCCAAAAATCCTTATCCTGGGTACAGATTCGTTTGAATCTGATGAGCTGTGACTTAATTAACCCTTTGTAAGTATGTTTGGGGTGAAAACTTGTTTTAAACAATAAGGCATGAGTATCTGTTTCTTTGAAAAAAACCTTAATGTCTAATTTATGTTCCTGATGAAATGTTGTTCCTTTGTATATTGTTGTATCCAAAAAATCAATTGACCGATCCTGAACCACATATTTCAATCTAATGGAGGGGTCATGAGTGTCCAAAACTTTAATAAAATGCAGAAAATCTTCCTTGGATTCAATCCAAATGCCAAATATATCATCCAAATAACGAAAATATTCGAGAGGCTTTTTGTCGCATTTGGCCAAAGCCTTCTCCTCCCAATCCGCCATAAAAATATTTGCATAAGCTGGGGCGAATCTTTTACCCATAGCGGTTCCTTTAATTTGCAAATAATATTCCCCATTGAATTCAAAATCATTCTTGGTTAAATTAATTTCCAATAATTCCAATATTTCCTTATCAGGCCTATTTTTATCTGGATATTTTTGAAAAATGTTTTTAACTGCTCGTAGACCTGATACAGTATCAATATTAGTATATAGGCTGTCAATATCAATCGTAAAAAACAATGAATTTGCAGGAATTTTTAAATTTTTGATAACTCCAATGAAATGATATGTATCTTTTATATATGATGGGTGTTTGACGGAAAGGGGATTCAAAAAATGATCAATAAACTCAGCAGTTTGGTAAGTCTCACTACCACAATCCGAGACTATGGGCCTCCCCGGGGGCACTTTATGGGGTACCGTCCATTTATCTGGTGGTTTGTGGATCTTGGGAAGGATATAAAATTTCCGTGGTCTGGGTTCAACATCCCCTTTTAAATACAGTCGTTGTTTTTTATTAATGAATCTCCCATTATACAGACTATCCAATATTTGGTGTACCCTAGGCACCGTTTTTAAATAAATTGGTTCTGTCAATTTAATGTAATATTTTTGATCCTGTAATTGGCGATTAGCCTCCAATATGTATTGATCCCTTCCTAAAATCACCACCGCGCTACCTTTATCCGCCGGTTTGATCACAATATTTTTATTCTGAATCAATTCCTGTAATGCCTCCTCCTCTGCATCCGATAAATTTGTTTTTTCCTTCAATGATTTGAAATATTTATTAAAATCTTTTAGATCTTTTTTAATCAAAAAATTAATTTCGGGGGGCAATTTATGTTGTGGGGGTATCCAATTGGAGGTAGCTGTAAATTGCGGTATTTTCCTTTTTCGATTGTTACCAAAATATGCCGCCAATCTCAGTCTCCTATGATAATTTTGGATATCCAATAGGAGTTGGACTTTCTGGTTTTTATTCAAACCAATAGTGGGGACAAAGGTCAACCCACGGTTCAAAAGGTGCCACTGTGCCTCCGAAAGGCTGAAATTTTCAGCCAAAACAATCACATTCTGAGAGACAAGGGGTCGAAACCCACTTTCCCCCTCCTCCGCGAGGCTTATGGGGCATCTAAGTTTAAATAAGAAACCCAATGCTCCAACATTGCCCGGGCCGTCCCCCTAGTCCAATGCACATGGTCCTTTTCTGTAAGAAACTGCGTGCCGCTGAGGGCCGGGATGAACGACATGTTCCTTATAATGTGAGCATTCAGGGTTTGCAAGGTAGCCTGTTCCCCATGGGACAAGAACACAGAATAATTAATCACCGGTACCCAAATCTCAGCATATGGGAACTGTCGTTTGGCAGTCCTAACTGCCCCTTGCATTTGTTTGACCGAAGTCTCCTTGGCTCTCTGTCCTCTACAGTTGAGACCAAAGGACAAAATCACTTTCTCCACGGAAACATAGCTAAGGGATTTGGCCATTAATGCCTGAGCATGCCTGAAGTTAGCTCCAGGAAAACTCTCAACCTGTAGGTCGGGAATTGAATATCCCTTAATCCTAGAAAGGTTGGAGTCCCCTATAATGAGCCATCTCTTCCGCACGCTCAGACCCCAGTCCACCATTTTGCGTCCTGTTTTAATGTGTCGCACCACCTTAAAAAGATGTGGTTGTGGTGTAGATGTAAGATCCCCCCCATCATCATCTAAGGACTTATCCTGAAAAGAGTCCTCTGTCGCATGGACTTGTACAGTCTCATGCTGGGCCACTTGGGGCCTTTGCGAGAGAGATCTGAAGGCAGGCGCCAACACAGGGCTCCCTGTCAGGTCTTCTTGGATCTCCTCATCCAGCAACCACCTTCCAGAACCCCAACTGGAATTCTGGGCTTGTTGTCCCCCTGTTTGGGAGTCCTCAACATAATCCTGAAGCTCCAGGAGGCCACTATCCTCCCTAACAACACAGTTGTTAGAGTCTTTTCCCCTGAGTGGCTCTCCACATTCTTTAGGTTGTTCCACCTGTGGAGCCTGAGATGTGGATTCCACCCCTGTAACCTCCTCTGTCATAGTAGCCACCGTATGACTAGTAGGAGCCTGGCGTGTATCATGTTCCTGTGATACAGGTGTGTTCTGTGGTGCTGATGTCTGTTGTTGTGCGTCTCGAGTTGTTTGTTGAGTCTGAATGTTAGTCATATCTTGTTGTACTGTTGTCCCATGTTGTGGGCCAGAATCTTTGTCCGTCCCCGATCTGGACGTGATCAAAGCCTCCGCATGGTCCAGAGCATCCTGGGTTATGCGGGTCAAGTTCTTGCGGGCCCAGCGTTTGGCCACCTCAAACGCCGGTCTCCAATCTGAGACCAAATCCTTTTCCAGGTCCTCCAACATAGCATCAAGACCTGTCTTGTAATGTTCCTCAAGAATGAGTAGGGTATTGTAACCCCAATTGTCTGCGTTTCCCCTAATGAAAGCAACCGTCTCCGCGGTAGGGGATGCAGGTTTAATCATCGAGGCCAAAACCTCTACCATGCGGGAAATCATGCGTGGCTGTGGTTTATCTGGTTTGGGGGCCACATTTTGAAGATGATGTACCATCTTGATCACTGTGTGCAACTTACGCACAAGTTTACCAAAGGACGGGTCAGTTGGTTGCTGTCTGACCTGTTCCACCACTCTAGGTTGAGCAGGAAAAAACCTCTGCCCTGATCTGGGGTTCCCCCCGCGTACAACTGATGCGTAGGAACGAAGTTGGGGCTGGGGGTAGCGGTATGAACCAAAGGGAGGCACTGGCCGGTTAGGCAAGGGGTTACGATCCCGCCCCCCAGAAGGGGCAGGCGGTGCTCGGTCCATCCCTCGGCCAAAACCGCGACCCTGTTCTTGGTTGCGTCGGCGGGAGCGCTGGCGCTCTCTGCCATAACGCACCACAGTCCACCCATCGTCCCTGTTCTCCCAAGGACCCATATTGGGTCTTTTTTTACTGTATTTATTTATTTATTTTTTAATTGCTAGTTTTGCCTTTGTTATATATGTAATAATATGAATTTCTTATTTATAAAAAAGATATGAATTAAAATGTATAAAATAAAATGAAATAAACTGTTTTTAATAAAAAATGAAATAAAATAAAATCAACTTGTTTTAAATAATAATTGTGTGCCGCAACGGCAACGTTTCGACCCTGAAAGGGTCTTCTTCAGGCCAAGGCACACAACAAAAAAACTGCTACTGCTCTACAAGAGATGTTATCAGGTCGCTAGACAAAGGCAAAGTGAGCCAGCTCTTAAAGTCCCTTCTATTTATACCCTCCCACAACCACCTTGTTTTTAACCTGTTCTTTATTTTTAAAGAAACATAACAATGAAACAACTCTGTTTTAACTATGTTAACTTCCTTTTTAATACATTAAATTTTTAACCTTAACATGAATTGTTTTTTAACTCATTAATATTTATTGTAGTGTTGTTTTTTAGCCAATTAATATTTAAAGTAGTATTGTGTTTTAGCCAAATTGTTTTTTTAATTATTAATCAATCTACCTTTCATCTTCTAATTAACTATGTATGAATTATATTTATTAATTAATTAATTTATTTATTTATTTGGGGCAAGGGTTAGAAACGGTTGTGGTTAGGGTAAACAATTTGGGTAAGGGCCAATTTTTTAAGGACAAAAGGAGGGAACGACGAAGGACAATAGGAAGATCAACTTTAGGTTTAGGCAATAAGGCCAAGGTTAGGTTTAGGAAATAAAACCAAGGTTAGGTTTAGGCGTCCAATTTTGAGATA
Organism: Lutjanus erythropterus; assembly: GCF_056507025.1. Lineage (NCBI taxonomy): Eukaryota > Metazoa > Chordata > Actinopteri > Lutjaniformes > Lutjanidae > Lutjanus > Lutjanus erythropterus. The sequence continues at coordinate 20,247 of NW_028146682.1, read as the reverse complement.
AGGCACTGATCCCATCACTAGGATTAGGCATCCCAATCCGGGATCAGAACAAAATCACCACAATAATTAAAACTTGAAAAAGTCAATTACACTTCAAATTTAAGCCTACCGGTTCCTTCGTGTCCAGTAAATAAATCCAAGTCCTCTCCTTTTTCTTCCTGTCCTTGTCCGACCAAGAAGAGTTGCTCTGTATGCCAGCGATCCTGAGAAATTGCAGACCATGTAAAATAAAATGCCGAATTAGAGGGGTATTTGTCTCTTTTTTGTTCCGAATGTTATATCTATGTTGCATCATTCTCATTGATATTGAATGTTTTGTTTCCCCTATATATTGTTTCCCACATTCACTACAAAATATAATATACACACAATTAAAAGTCTGTGGGTTGAAGGATTGTTTGAGTTCAAAAATTCGTTTGTTGACTTTGTTCTGTACATATGTTAGTCTAACAAAATTCTTAAGGATAACAGTTCTTCTTACCGTTCGTTGTATTTTTTGCAATTTTGCCCTTACCAAGTAATCCCTAAGATTTTTGTTTCTCCTATATGCTGATATGACTTGAAAATTTGCCAACAAGCCTTGATTTTCCACAATTGTTTGATAATTGTGCTTAAATTTATTGTTCAATTTGGCACCCATAGATGAATATGTCGTAATTAAAGGAATAAATTCCTTCTCAATCCTTGGTTTTTGGTCCTCAAAGGACTTGAGACAATATCTCAAAAATGACCTTGAGTACCCTCGTTTTCGTAATACATCAAAAAGAATTTTTACCGCCTCCCAAAAATCCTTATCCTGGGTACAGATTCGTTTGAATCTGATGAGCTGTGACTTAATTAACCCTTTGTAAGTATGTTTGGGGTGAAAACTTGTTTTAAACAATAAGGCATGAGTATCTGTTTCTTTGAAAAAAACCTTAATGTCTAATTTATGTTCCTGATGAAATGTTGTTCCTTTGTATATTGTTGTATCCAAAAAATCAATTGACCGATCCTGAACCACATATTTCAATCTAATGGAGGGGTCATGAGTGTCCAAAACTTTAATAAAATGCAGAAAATCTTCCTTGGATTCAATCCAAATGCCAAATATATCATCCAAATAACGAAAATATTCGAGAGGCTTTTTGTCGCATTTGGCCAAAGCCTTCTCCTCCCAATCCGCCATAAAAATATTTGCATAAGCTGGGGCGAATCTTTTACCCATAGCGGTTCCTTTAATTTGCAAATAATATTCCCCATTGAATTCAAAATCATTCTTGGTTAAATTAATTTCCAATAATTCCAATATTTCCTTATCAGGCCTATTTTTATCTGGATATTTTTGAAAAATGTTTTTAACTGCTCGTAGACCTGATACAGTATCAATATTAGTATATAGGCTGTCAATATCAATCGTAAAAAACAATGAATTTGCAGGAATTTTTAAATTTTTGATAACTCCAATGAAATGATATGTATCTTTTATATATGATGGGTGTTTGACGGAAAGGGGATTCAAAAAATGATCAATAAACTCAGCAGTTTGGTAAGTCTCACTACCACAATCCGAGACTATGGGCCTCCCCGGGGGCACTTTATGGGGTACCGTCCATTTATCTGGTGGTTTGTGGATCTTGGGAAGGATATAAAATTTCCGTGGTCTGGGTTCAACATCCCCTTTTAAATACAGTCGTTGTTTTTTATTAATGAATCTCCCATTATACAGACTATCCAATATTTGGTGTACCCTAGGCACCGTTTTTAAATAAATTGGTTCTGTCAATTTAATGTAATATTTTTGATCCTGTAATTGGCGATTAGCCTCCAATATGTATTGATCCCTTCCTAAAATCACCACCGCGCTACCTTTATCCGCCGGTTTGATCACAATATTTTTATTCTGAATCAATTCCTGTAATGCCTCCTCCTCTGCATCCGATAAATTTGTTTTTTCCTTCAATGATTTGAAATATTTATTAAAATCTTTTAGATCTTTTTTAATCAAAAAATTAATTTCGGGGGGCAATTTATGTTGTGGGGGTATCCAATTGGAGGTAGCTGTAAATTGCGGTATTTTCCTTTTTCGATTGTTACCAAAATATGCCGCCAATCTCAGTCTCCTATGATAATTTTGGATATCCAATAGGAGTTGGACTTTCTGGTTTTTATTCAAACCAATAGTGGGGACAAAGGTCAACCCACGGTTCAAAAGGTGCCACTGTGCCTCCGAAAGGCTGAAATTTTCAGCCAAAACAATCACATTCTGAGAGACAAGGGGTCGAAACCCACTTTCCCCCTCCTCCGCGAGGCTTATGGGGCATCTAAGTTTAAATAAGAAACCCAATGCTCCAACATTGCCCGGGCCGTCCCCCTAGTCCAATGCACATGGTCCTTTTCTGTAAGAAACTGCGTGCCGCTGAGGGCCGGGATGAACGACATGTTCCTTATAATGTGAGCATTCAGGGTTTGCAAGGTAGCCTGTTCCCCATGGGACAAGAACACAGAATAATTAATCACCGGTACCCAAATCTCAGCATATGGGAACTGTCGTTTGGCAGTCCTAACTGCCCCTTGCATTTGTTTGACCGAAGTCTCCTTGGCTCTCTGTCCTCTACAGTTGAGACCAAAGGACAAAATCACTTTCTCCACGGAAACATAGCTAAGGGATTTGGCCATTAATGCCTGAGCATGCCTGAAGTTAGCTCCAGGAAAACTCTCAACCTGTAGGTCGGGAATTGAATATCCCTTAATCCTAGAAAGGTTGGAGTCCCCTATAATGAGCCATCTCTTCCGCACGCTCAGACCCCAGTCCACCATTTTGCGTCCTGTTTTAATGTGTCGCACCACCTTAAAAAGATGTGGTTGTGGTGTAGATGTAAGATCCCCCCCATCATCATCTAAGGACTTATCCTGAAAAGAGTCCTCTGTCGCATGGACTTGTACAGTCTCATGCTGGGCCACTTGGGGCCTTTGCGAGAGAGATCTGAAGGCAGGCGCCAACACAGGGCTCCCTGTCAGGTCTTCTTGGATCTCCTCATCCAGCAACCACCTTCCAGAACCCCAACTGGAATTCTGGGCTTGTTGTCCCCCTGTTTGGGAGTCCTCAACATAATCCTGAAGCTCCAGGAGGCCACTATCCTCCCTAACAACACAGTTGTTAGAGTCTTTTCCCCTGAGTGGCTCTCCACATTCTTTAGGTTGTTCCACCTGTGGAGCCTGAGATGTGGATTCCACCCCTGTAACCTCCTCTGTCATAGTAGCCACCGTATGACTAGTAGGAGCCTGGCGTGTATCATGTTCCTGTGATACAGGTGTGTTCTGTGGTGCTGATGTCTGTTGTTGTGCGTCTCGAGTTGTTTGTTGAGTCTGAATGTTAGTCATATCTTGTTGTACTGTTGTCCCATGTTGTGGGCCAGAATCTTTGTCCGTCCCCGATCTGGACGTGATCAAAGCCTCCGCATGGTCCAGAGCATCCTGGGTTATGCGGGTCAAGTTCTTGCGGGCCCAGCGTTTGGCCACCTCAAACGCCGGTCTCCAATCTGAGACCAAATCCTTTTCCAGGTCCTCCAACATAGCATCAAGACCTGTCTTGTAATGTTCCTCAAGAATGAGTAGGGTATTGTAACCCCAATTGTCTGCGTTTCCCCTAATGAAAGCAACCGTCTCCGCGGTAGGGGATGCAGGTTTAATCATCGAGGCCAAAACCTCTACCATGCGGGAAATCATGCGTGGCTGTGGTTTATCTGGTTTGGGGGCCACATTTTGAAGATGATGTACCATCTTGATCACTGTGTGCAACTTACGCACAAGTTTACCAAAGGACGGGTCAGTTGGTTGCTGTCTGACCTGTTCCACCACTCTAGGTTGAGCAGGAAAAAACCTCTGCCCTGATCTGGGGTTCCCCCCGCGTACAACTGATGCGTAGGAACGAAGTTGGGGCTGGGGGTAGCGGTATGAACCAAAGGGAGGCACTGGCCGGTTAGGCAAGGGGTTACGATCCCGCCCCCCAGAAGGGGCAGGCGGTGCTCGGTCCATCCCTCGGCCAAAACCGCGACCCTGTTCTTGGTTGCGTCGGCGGGAGCGCTGGCGCTCTCTGCCATAACGCACCACAGTCCACCCATCGTCCCTGTTCTCCCAAGGACCCATATTGGGTCTTTTTTTACTGTATTTATTTATTTATTTTTTAATTGCTAGTTTTGCCTTTGTTATATATGTAATAATATGAATTTCTTATTTATAAAAAAGATATGAATTAAAATGTATAAAATAAAATGAAATAAACTGTTTTTAATAAAAAATGAAATAAAATAAAATCAACTTGTTTTAAATAATAATTGTGTGCCGCAACGGCAACGTTTCGACCCTGAAAGGGTCTTCTTCAGGCCAAGGCACACAACAAAAAAACTGCTACTGCTCTACAAGAGATGTTATCAGGTCGCTAGACAAAGGCAAAGTGAGCCAGCTCTTAAAGTCCCTTCTATTTATACCCTCCCACAACCACCTTGTTTTTAACCTGTTCTTTATTTTTAAAGAAACATAACAATGAAATAACTCTGTTTTAACTATGTTAACTTCCTTTTTAATACATTAAATTTTTAACCTTAACATGAATTGTTTTTTAACTCATTAATATTTATTGTAGTGTTGTTTTTTAGCCAATTAATATTTAAAGTAGTATTGTGTTTTAGCCAAATTGTTTTTTTAATTATTAATCAATCTACCTTTCATCTTCTAATTAACTATGTATGAATTATATTTATTAATTAATTAATTTATTTATTTATTTGGGGCAAGGGTTAGAAACGGTTGTGGTTAGGGTAAACAATTTGGGTAAGGGCCAATTTTTTAAGGACAAAAGGAGGGAACGACGAAGGACAATAGGAAGATCAACTTTAGGTTTAGGCAATAAGGCCAAGGTTAGGTTTAGGAAATAAAACCAAGGTTAGGTTTAGGCGTCCAATTTTGAGATAAGGCACTGATCCCATCACTAGGATTAGGCATCCCAATCCGGGATCAGAACAAAATCACCACAATAATTAAAACTTGAAAAAGTCAATTACACTTCAAATTTAAGCCTACCGGTTCCTTCGTGTCCAGTAAATAAATCCAAGTCCTCTCCTTTTTCTTCCTGTCCTTGTCCGACCAAGAAGAGTTGCTCTGTATGCCAGCGATCCTGAGAAATTGCAGACCATGTAAAATAAAATGCCGAATTAGAGGGGTATTTGTCTCTTTTTTGTTCCGAATGTTATATCTATGTTGCATCATTCTCATTGATATTGAATGTTTTGTTTCCCCTATATATTGTTTCCCACATTCACTACAAAATATAATATACACACAATTAAAAGTCTGTGGGTTGAAGGATTGTTTGAGTTCAAAAATTCGTTTGTTGACTTTGTTCTGTACATATGTTAGTCTAACAAAATTCTTAAGGATAACAGTTCTTCTTACCGTTCGTTGTATTTTTTGCAATTTTGCCCTTACCAAGTAATCCCTAAGATTTTTGTTTCTCCTATATGCTGATATGACTTGAAAATTTGCCAACAAGCCTTGATTTTCCACAATTGTTTGATAATTGTGCTTAAATTTATTGTTCAATTTGGCACTCATAGATGAATATGTCGTAATTAAAGGAATAAATTCCTTCTCAATCCTTGGTTTTTGGTCCTCAAAGGACTTGAGACAATATCTCAAAAATGACCTTGAGTACCCTCGTTTTCGTAATACATCAAAAAGAATTTTTACCGCCTCCCAAAAATCCTTATCCTGGGTACAGATTCGTTTGAATCTGATGAGCTGTGACTTAATTAACCCTTTGTAAGTATGTTTGGGGTGAAAACTTGTTTTAAACAATAAGGCATGAGTATCTGTTTCTTTGAAAAAAACCTTAATGTCTAATTTATGTTCCTGATGAAATGTTGTTCCTTTGTATATTGTTGTATCCAAAAAATCAATTGACCGATCCTGAACCACATATTTCAATCTAATGGAGGGGTCATGAGTGTCCAAAACTTTAATAAAATGCAGAAAATCTTCCTTGGATTCAATCCAAATGCCAAATATATCATCCAAATAACGAAAATATTCGAGAGGCTTTTTGTCGCATTTGGCCAAAGCCTTCTCCTCCCAATCCGCCATAAAAATATTTGCATAAGCTGGGGCGAATCTTTTACCCATAGCGGTTCCTTTAATTTGCAAATAATATTCCCCATTGAATTCAAAATCATTCTTGGTTAAATTAATTTCCAATAATTCCAATATTTCCTTATCAGGCCTATTTTTATCTGGATATTTTTGAAAAATGTTTTTAACTGCTCGTAGACCTGATACAGTATCAATATTAGTATATAGGCTGTCAATATCAATCGTAAAAAACAATGAATTTGCAGGAATTTTTAAATTTTTGATAACTCCAATGAAATGATATGTATCTTTTATATATGATGGGTGTTTGACGGAAAGGGGATTCAAAAAATGATCAATAAACTCAGCAGTTTGGTAAGTCTCACTACCACAATCCGAGACTATGGGCCTCCCCGGGGGCACTTTATGGGGTACCGTCCATTTATCTGGTGGTTTGTGGATCTTGGGAAGGATATAAAATTTCCGTGGTCTGGGTTCAACATCCCCTTTTAAATACAGTCGTTGTTTTTTATTAATGAATCTCCCATTATACAGACTATCCAATATTTGGTGTACCCTAGGCACCGTTTTTAAATAAATTGGTTCTGTCAATTTAATGTAATATTTTTGATCCTGTAATTGGCGATTAGCCTCCAATATGTATTGATCCCTTCCTAAAATCACCACCGCGCTACCTTTATCCGCCGGTTTGATCACAATATTTTTATTCTGAATCAATTCCTGTAATGCCTCCTCCTCTGCATCCGATAAATTTGTTTTTTCCTTCAATGATTTGAAATATTTATTAAAATCTTTTAGATCTTTTTTAATCAAAAAATTAATTTCGGGGGGCAATTTATGTTGTGGGGGTATCCAATTGGAGGTAGCTGTAAATTGCGGTATTTTCCTTTTTCGATTGTTACCAAAATATGCCGCCAATCTCAGTCTCCTATGATAATTTTGGATATCCAATAGGAGTTGGACTTTCTGGTTTTTATTCAAACCAATAGTGGGGACAAAGGTCAACCCACGGTTCAAAAGGTGCCACTGTGCCTCCGAAAGGCTGAAATTTTCAGCCAAAACAATCACATTCTGAGAGACAAGGGGTCGAAACCCACTTTCCCCCTCCTCCGCGAGGCTTATGGGGCATCTAAGTTTAAATAAGAAACCCAATGCTCCAACATTGCCCGGGCCGTCCCCCTAGTCCAATGCACATGGTCCTTTTCTGTAAGAAACTGCGTGCCGCTGAGGGCCGGGATGAACGACATGTTCCTTATAATGTGAGCATTCAGGGTTTGCAAGGTAGCCTGTTCCCCATGGGACAAGAACACAGAATAATTAATCACCGGTACCCAAATCTCAGCATATGGGAACTGTCGTTTGGCAGTCCTAACTGCCCCTTGCATTTGTTTGACCGAAGTCTCCTTGGCTCTCTGTCCTCTACAGTTGAGACCAAAGGACAAAATCACTTTCTCCACGGAAACATAGCTAAGGGATTTGGCCATTAATGCCTGAGCATGCCTGAAGTTAGCTCCAGGAAAACTCTCAACCTGTAGGTCGGGAATTGAATATCCCTTAATCCTAGAAAGGTTGGAGTCCCCTATAATGAGCCATCTCTTCCGCACGCTCAGACCCCAGTCCACCATTTTGCGTCCTGTTTTAATGTGTCGCACCACCTTAAAAAGATGTGGTTGTGGTGTAGATGTAAGATCCCCCCCATCATCATCTAAGGACTTATCCTGAAAAGAGTCCTCTGTCGCATGGACTTGTACAGTCTCATGCTGGGCCACTTGGGGCCTTTGCGAGAGAGATCTGAAGGCAGGCGCCAACACAGGGCTCCCTGTCAGGTCTTCTTGGATCTCCTCATCCAGCAACCACCTTCCAGAACCCCAACTGGAATTCTGGGCTTGTTGTCCCCCTGTTTGGGAGTCCTCAACATAATCCTGAAGCTCCAGGAGGCCACTATCCTCCCTAACAACACAGTTGTTAGAGTCTTTTCCCCTGAGTGGCTCTCCACATTCTTTAGGTTGTTCCACCTGTGGAGCCTGAGATGTGGATTCCACCCCTGTAACCTCCTCTGTCATAGTAGCCACCGTATGACTAGTAGGAGCCTGGCGTGTATCATGTTCCTGTGATACAGGTGTGTTCTGTGGTGCTGATGTCTGTTGTTGTGCGTCTCGAGTTGTTTGTTGAGTCTGAATGTTAGTCATATCTTGTTGTACTGTTGTCCCATGTTGTGGGCCAGAATCTTTGTCCGTCCCCGATCTGGACGTGATCAAAGCCTCCGCATGGTCCAGAGCATCCTGGGTTATGCGGGTCAAGTTCTTGCGGGCCCAGCGTTTGGCCACCTCAAACGCCGGTCTCCAATCTGAGACCAAATCCTTTTCCAGGTCCTCCAACATAGCATCAAGACCTGTCTTGTAATGTTCCTCAAGAATGAGTAGGGTATTGTAACCCCAATTGTCTGCGTTTCCCCTAATGAAAGCAACCGTCTCCGCGGTAGGGGATGCAGGTTTAATCATCGAGGCCAAAACCTCTACCATGCGGGAAATCATGCGTGGCTGTGGTTTATCTGGTTTGGGGGCCACATTTTGAAGATGATGTACCATCTTGATCACTGTGTGCAACTTACGCACAAGTTTACCAAAGGACGGGTCAGTTGGTTGCTGTCTGACCTGTTCCACCACTCTAGGTTGAGCAGGAAAAAACCTCTGCCCTGATCTGGGGTTCCCCCCGCGTACAACTGATGCGTAGGAACGAAGTTGGGGCTGGGGGTAGCGGTATGAACCAAAGGGAGGCACTGGCCGGTTAGGCAAGGGGTTACGATCCCGCCCCCCAGAAGGGGCAGGCGGTGCTCGGTCCATCCCTCGGCCAAAACCGCGACCCTGTTCTTGGTTGCGTCGGCGGGAGCGCTGGCGCTCTCTGCCATAACGCACCACAGTCCACCCATCGTCCCTGTTCTCCCAAGGACCCATATTGGGTCTTTTTTTACTGTATTTATTTATTTATTTTTTAATTGCTAGTTTTGCCTTTGTTATATATGTAATAATATGAATTTCTTATTTATAAAAAAGATATGAATTAAAATGTATAAAATAAAATGAAATAAACTGTTTTTAATAAAAAATGAAATAAAATAAAATCAACTTGTTTTAAATAATAATTGTGTGCCGCAACGGCAACGTTTCGACCCTGAAAGGGTCTTCTTCAGGCCAAGGCACACAACAAAAAAACTGCTACTGCTCTACAAGAGATGTTATCAGGTCGCTAGACAAAGGCAAAGTGAGCCAGCTCTTAAAGTCCCTTCTATTTATACCCTCCCACAACCACCTTGTTTTTAACCTGTTCTTTATTTTTAAAGAAACATAACAATGAAATAACTCTGTTTTAACTATGTTAACTTCCTTTTTAATACATTAAATTTTTAACCTTAACATGAATTGTTTTTTAACTCATTAATATTTATTGTAGTGTTGTTTTTTAGCCAATTAATATTTAAAGTAGTATTGTGTTTTAGCCAAATTGTTTTTTTTAATTATTAATCAATCTACCTTTCATCTTCTAATTAACTATGTATGAATTATATTTATTAATTAATTAATTTATTTATTTATTTGGGGCAAGGGTTAGAAACGGTTGTGGTTAGGGTAAACAATTTGGGTAAGGGCCAATTTTTTAAGGACAAAAGGAGGGAACGACGAAGGACAATAGGAAGATCAACTTTAGGTTTAGGCAATAAGGCCAAGGTTAGGTTTAGGAAATAAAACCAAGGTTAGGTTTAGGCGTCCAATTTTGAGATAAGGCACTGATCCCATCACTAGGATTAGGCATCCCAATCCGGGATCAGAACAAAATCACCACAATAATTAAAACTTGAAAAAGTCAATTACACTTCAAATTTAAGCCTACCGGTTCCTTCGTGTCCAGTAAATAAATCCAAGTCCTCTCCTTTTTCTTCCTGTCCTTGTCCGACCAAGAAGAGTTGCTCTGTATGCCAGCGATCCTGAGAAATTGCAGACCATGTAAAATAAAATGCCGAATTAGAGGGGTATTTGTCTCTTTTTTGTTCCGAATGTTATATCTATGTTGCATCATTCTCATTGATATTGAATGTTTTGTTTCCCCTATATATTGTTTCCCACATTCACTACAAAATATAATATACACACAATTAAAAGTCTGTGGGTTGAAGGATTGTTTGAGTTCAAAAATTCGTTTGTTGACTTTGTTCTGTACATATGTTAGTCTAACAAAATTCTTAAGGATAACAGTTCTTCTTACCGTTCGTTGTATTTTTTGCAATTTTGCCCTTACCAAGTAATCCCTAAGATTTTTGTTTCTCCTATATGCTGATATGACTTGAAAATTTGCCAACAAGCCTTGATTTTCCACAATTGTTTGATAATTGTGCTTAAATTTATTGTTCAATTTGGCACTCATAGATGAATATGTCGTAATTAAAGGAATAAATTCCTTCTCAATCCTTGGTTTTTGGTCCTCAAAGGACTTGAGACAATATCTCAAAAATGACCTTGAGTACCCTCGTTTTCGTAATACATCAAAAAGAATTTTTACCGCCTCCCAAAAATCCTTATCCTGGGTACAGATTCGTTTGAATCTGATGAGCTGTGACTTAATTAACCCTTTGTAAGTATGTTTGGGGTGAAAACTTGTTTTAAACAATAAGGCATGAGTATCTGTTTCTTTGAAAAAAACCTTAATGTCTAATTTATGTTCCTGATGAAATGTTGTTCCTTTGTATATTGTTGTATCCAAAAAATCAATTGACCGATCCTGAACCACATATTTCAATCTAATGGAGGGGTCATGAGTGTCCAAAACTTTAATAAAATGCAGAAAATCTTCCTTGGATTCAATCCAAATGCCAAATATATCATCCAAATAACGAAAATATTCGAGAGGCTTTTTGTCGCATTTGGCCAAAGCCTTCTCCTCCCAATCCGCCATAAAAATATTTGCATAAGCTGGGGCGAATCTTTTACCCATAGCGGTTCCTTTAATTTGCAAATAATATTCCCCATTGAATTCAAAATCATTCTTGGTTAAATTAATTTCCAATAATTCCAATATTTCCTTATCAGGCCTATTTTTATCTGGATATTTTTGAAAAATGTTTTTAACTGCTCGTAGACCTGATACAGTATCAATATTAGTATATAGGCTGTCAATATCAATCGTAAAAAACAATGAATTTGCAGGAATTTTTAAATTTTTGATAACTCCAATGAAATGATATGTATCTTTTATATATGATGGGTGTTTGACGGAAAGGGGATTCAAAAAATGATCAATAAACTCAGCAGTTTGGTAAGTCTCACTACCACAATCCGAGACTATGGGCCTCCCCGGGGGCACTTTATGGGGTACCGTCCATTTATCTGGTGGTTTGTGGATCTTGGGAAGGATATAAAATTTCCGTGGTCTGGGTTCAACATCCCCTTTTAAATACAGTCGTTGTTTTTTATTAATGAATCTCCCATTATACAGACTATCCAATATTTGGTGTACCCTAGGCACCGTTTTTAAATAAATTGGTTCTGTCAATTTAATGTAATATTTTTGATCCTGTAATTGGCGATTAGCCTCCAATATGTATTGATCCCTTCCTAAAATCACCACCGCGCTACCTTTATCCGCCGGTTTGATCACAATATTTTTATTCTGAATCAATTCCTGTAATGCCTCCTCCTCTGCATCCGATAAATTTGTTTTTTCCTTCAATGATTTGAAATATTTATTAAAATCTTTTAGATCTTTTTTAATCAAAAAATTAATTTCGGGGGGCAATTTATGTTGTGGGGGTATCCAATTGGAGGTAGCTGTAAATTGCGGTATTTTCCTTTTTCGATTGTTACCAAAATATGCCGCCAATCTCAGTCTCCTATGATAATTTTGGATATCCAATAGGAGTTGGACTTTCTGGTTTTTATTCAAACCAATAGTGGGGACAAAGGTCAACCCACGGTTCAAAAGGTGCCACTGTGCCTCCGAAAGGCTGAAATTTTCAGCCAAAACAATCACATTCTGAGAGACAAGGGGTCGAAACCCACTTTCCCCCTCCTCCGCGAGGCTTATGGGGCATCTAAGTTTAAATAAGAAACCCAATGCTCCAACATTGCCCGGGCCGTCCCCCTAGTCCAATGCACATGGTCCTTTTCTGTAAGAAACTGCGTGCCGCTGAGGGCCGGGATGAACGACATGTTCCTTATAATGTGAGCATTCAGGGTTTGCAAGGTAGCCTGTTCCCCATGGGACAAGAACACAGAATAATTAATCACCGGTACCCAAATCTCAGCATATGGGAACTGTCGTTTGGCAGTCCTAACTGCCCCTTGCATTTGTTTGACCGAAGTCTCCTTGGCTCTCTGTCCTCTACAGTTGAGACCAAAGGACAAAATCACTTTCTCCACGGAAACATAGCTAAGGGATTTGGCCATTAATGCCTGAGCATGCCTGAAGTTAGCTCCAGGAAAACTCTCAACCTGTAGGTCGGGAATTGAATATCCCTTAATCCTAGAAAGGTTGGAGTCCCCTATAATGAGCCATCTCTTCCGCACGCTCAGACCCCAGTCCACCATTTTGCGTCCTGTTTTAATGTGTCGCACCACCTTAAAAAGATGTGGTTGTGGTGTAGATGTAAGATCCCCCCCATCATCATCTAAGGACTTATCCTGAAAAGAGTCCTCTGTCGCATGGACTTGTACAGTCTCATGCTGGGCCACTTGGGGCCTTTGCGAGAGAGATCTGAAGGCAGGCGCCAACACAGGGCTCCCTGTCAGGTCTTCTTGGATCTCCTCATCCAGCAACCACCTTCCAGAACCCCAACTGGAATTCTGGGCTTGTTGTCCCCCTGTTTGGGAGTCCTCAACATAATCCTGAAGCTCCAGGAGGCCACTATCCTCCCTAACAACACAGTTGTTAGAGTCTTTTCCCCTGAGTGGCTCTCCACATTCTTTAGGTTGTTCCACCTGTGGAGCCTGAGATGTGGATTCCACCCCTGTAACCTCCTCTGTCATAGTAGCCACCGTATGACTAGTAGGAGCCTGGCGTGTATCATGTTCCTGTGATACAGGTGTGTTCTGTGGTGCTGATGTCTGTTGTTGTGCGTCTCGAGTTGTTTGTTGAGTCTGAATGTTAGTCATATCTTGTTGTACTGTTGTCCCATGTTGTGGGCCAGAATCTTTGTCCGTCCCCGATCTGGACGTGATCAAAGCCTCCGCATGGTCCAGAGCATCCTGGGTTATGCGGGTCAAGTTCTTGCGGGCCCAGCGTTTGGCCACCTCAAACGCCGGTCTCCAATCTGAGACCAAATCCTTTTCCAGGTCCTCCAACATAGCATCAAGACCTGTCTTGTAATGTTCCTCAAGAATGAGTAGGGTATTGTAACCCCAATTGTCTGCGTTTCCCCTAATGAAAGCAACCGTCTCCGCGGTAGGGGATGCAGGTTTAATCATCGAGGCCAAAACCTCTACCATGCGGGAAATCATGCGTGGCTGTGGTTTATCTGGTTTGGGGGCCACATTTTGAAGATGATGTACCATCTTGATCACTGTGTGCAACTTACGCACAAGTTTACCAAAGGACGGGTCAGTTGGTTGCTGTCTGACCTGTTCCACCACTCTAGGTTGAGCAGGAAAAAACCTCTGCCCTGATCTGGGGTTCCCCCCGCGTACAACTGATGCGTAGGAACGAAGTTGGGGCTGGGGGTAGCGGTATGAACCAAAGGGAGGCACTGGCCGGTTAGGCAAGGGGTTACGATCCCGCCCCCCAGAAGGGGCAGGCGGTGCTCGGTCCATCCCTCGGCCAAAACCGCGACCCTGTTCTTGGTTGCGTCGGCGGGAGCGCTGGCGCTCTCTGCCATAACGCACCACAGTCCACCCATCGTCCCTGTTCTCCCAAGGACCCATATTGGGTCTTTTTTTACTGTATTTATTTATTTATTTTTTAATTGCTAGTTTTGCCTTTGTTATATATGTAATAATATGAATTTCTTATTTATAAAAAAGATATGAATTAAAATGTATAAAATAAAATGAAATAAACTGTTTTTAATAAAAAATGAAATAAAATAAAATCAACTTGTTTTAAATAATAATTGTGTGCCGCAACGGCAACGTTTCGACCCTGAAAGGGTCTTCTTCAGGCCAAGGCACACAACAAAAAAACTGCTACTGCTCTACAAGAGATGTTATCAGGTCGCTAGACAAAGGCAAAGTGAGCCAGCTCTTAAAGTCCCTTCTATTTATACCCTCCCACAACCACCTTGTTTTTAACCTGTTCTTTATTTTTAAAGAAACATAACAATGAAATAACTCTGTTTTAACTATGTTAACTTCCTTTTTAATACATTAAATTTTTAACCTTAACATGAATTGTTTTTTAACTCATTAATATTTATTGTAGTGTTGTTTTTTAGCCAATTAATATTTAAAGTAGTATTGTGTTTTAGCCAAATTGTTTTTTTAATTATTAATCAATCTACCTTTCATCTTCTAATTAACTATGTATGAATTATATTTATTAATTAATTAATTTATTTATTTATTTGGGGCAAGGGTTAGAAACGGTTGTGGTTAGGGTAAACAATTTGGGTAAGGGCCAATTTTTTAAGGACAAAAGGAGGGAACGACGAAGGACAATAGGAAGATCAACTTTAGGTTTAGGCAATAAGGCCAAGGTTAGGTTTAGGAAATAAAACCAAGGTTAGGTTTAGGCGTCCAATTTTGAGATAAGGCACTGATCCCATCACTAGGATTAGGCATCCCAATCCGGGATCAGAACAAAATCACCACAATAATTAAAACTTGAAAAAGTCAATTACACTTCAAATTTAAGCCTACCGGTTCCTTCGTGTCCAGTAAATAAATCCAAGTCCTCTCCTTTTTCTTCCTGTCCTTGTCCGACCAAGAAGAGTTGCTCTGTATGCCAGCGATCCTGAGAAATTGCAGACCATGTAAAATAAAATGCCGAATTAGAGGGGTATTTGTCTCTTTTTTGTTCCGAATGTTATATCTATGTTGCATCATTCTCATTGATATTGAATGTTTTGTTTCCCCTATATATTGTTTCCCACATTCACTACAAAATATAATATACACACAATTAAAAGTCTGTGGGTTGAAGGATTGTTTGAGTTCAAAAATTCGTTTGTTGACTTTGTTCTGTACATATGTTAGTCTAACAAAATTCTTAAGGATAACAGTTCTTCTTACCGTTCGTTGTATTTTTTGCAATTTTGCCCTTACCAAGTAATCCCTAAGATTTTTGTTTCTCCTATATGCTGATATGACTTGAAAATTTGCCAACAAGCCTTGATTTTCCACAATTGTTTGATAATTGTGCTTAAATTTATTGTTCAATTTGGCACTCATAGATGAATATGTCGTAATTAAAGGAATAAATTCCTTCTCAATCCTTGGTTTTTGGTCCTCAAAGGACTTGAGACAATATCTCAAAAATGACCTTGAGTACCCTCGTTTTCGTAATACATCAAAAAGAATTTTTACCGCCTCCCAAAAATCCTTATCCTGGGTACAGATTCGTTTGAATCTGATGAGCTGTGACTTAATTAACCCTTTGTAAGTATGTTTGGGGTGAAAACTTGTTTTAAACAATAAGGCATGAGTATCTGTTTCTTTGAAAAAAACCTTAATGTCTAATTTATGTTCCTGATGAAATGTTGTTCCTTTGTATATTGTTGTATCCAAAAAATCAATTGACCGATCCTGAACCACATATTTCAATCTAATGGAGGGGTCATGAGTGTCCAAAACTTTAATAAAATGCAGAAAATCTTCCTTGGATTCAATCCAAATGCCAAATATATCATCCAAATAACGAAAATATTCGAGAGGCTTTTTGTCGCATTTGGCCAAAGCCTTCTCCTCCCAATCCGCCATAAAAATATTTGCATAAGCTGGGGCGAATCTTTTACCCATAGCGGTTCCTTTAATTTGCAAATAATATTCCCCATTGAATTCAAAATCATTCTTGGTTAAATTAATTTCCAATAATTCCAATATTTCCTTATCAGGCCTATTTTTATCTGGATATTTTTGAAAAATGTTTTTAACTGCTCGTAGACCTGATACAGTATCAATATTAGTATATAGGCTGTCAATATCAATCGTAAAAAACAATGAATTTGCAGGAATTTTTAAATTTTTGATAACTCCAATGAAATGATATGTATCTTTTATATATGATGGGTGTTTGACGGAAAGGGGATTCAAAAAATGATCAATAAACTCAGCAGTTTGGTAAGTCTCACTACCACAATCCGAGACTATGGGCCTCCCCGGGGGCACTTTATGGGGTACCGTCCATTTATCTGGTGGTTTGTGGATCTTGGGAAGGATATAAAATTTCCGTGGTCTGGGTTCAACATCCCCTTTTAAATACAGTCGTTGTTTTTTATTAATGAATCTCCCATTATACAGACTATCCAATATTTGGTGTACCCTAGGCACCGTTTTTAAATAAATTGGTTCTGTCAATTTAATGTAATATTTTTGATCCTGTAATTGGCGATTAGCCTCCAATATGTATTGATCCCTTCCTAAAATCACCACCGCGCTACCTTTATCCGCCGGTTTGATCACAATATTTTTATTCTGAATCAATTCCTGTAATGCCTCCTCCTCTGCATCCGATAAATTTGTTTTTTCCTTCAATGATTTGAAATATTTATTAAAATCTTTTAGATCTTTTTTAATCAAAAAATTAATTTCGGGGGGCAATTTATGTTGTGGGGGTATCCAATTGGAGGTAGCTGTAAATTGCGGTATTTTCCTTTTTCGATTGTTACCAAAATATGCCGCCAATCTCAGTCTCCTATGATAATTTTGGATATCCAATAGGAGTTGGACTTTCTGGTTTTTATTCAAACCAATAGTGGGGACAAAGGTCAACCCACGGTTCAAAAGGTGCCACTGTGCCTCCGAAAGGCTGAAATTTTCAGCCAAAACAATCACATTCTGAGAGACAAGGGGTCGAAACCCACTTTCCCCCTCCTCCGCGAGGCTTATGGGGCATCTAAGTTTAAATAAGAAACCCAATGCTCCAACATTGCCCGGGCCGTCCCCCTAGTCCAATGCACATGGTCCTTTTCTGTAAGAAACTGCGTGCCGCTGAGGGCCGGGATGAACGACATGTTCCTTATAATGTGAGCATTCAGGGTTTGCAAGGTAGCCTGTTCCCCATGGGACAAGAACACAGAATAATTAATCACCGGTACCCAAATCTCAGCATATGGGAACTGTCGTTTGGCAGTCCTAACTGCCCCTTGCATTTGTTTGACCGAAGTCTCCTTGGCTCTCTGTCCTCTACAGTTGAGACCAAAGGACAAAATCACTTTCTCCACGGAAACATAGCTAAGGGATTTGGCCATTAATGCCTGAGCATGCCTGAAGTTAGCTCCAGGAAAACTCTCAACCTGTAGGTCGGGAATTGAATATCCCTTAATCCTAGAAAGGTTGGAGTCCCCTATAATGAGCCATCTCTTCCGCACGCTCAGACCCCAGTCCACCATTTTGCGTCCTGTTTTAATGTGTCGCACCACCTTAAAAAGATGTGGTTGTGGTGTAGATGTAAGATCCCCCCCATCATCATCTAAGGACTTATCCTGAAAAGAGTCCTCTGTCGCATGGACTTGTACAGTCTCATGCTGGGCCACTTGGGGCCTTTGCGAGAGAGATCTGAAGGCAGGCGCCAACACAGGGCTCCCTGTCAGGTCTTCTTGGATCTCCTCATCCAGCAACCACCTTCCAGAACCCCAACTGGAATTCTGGGCTTGTTGTCCCCCTGTTTGGGAGTCCTCAACATAATCCTGAAGCTCCAGGAGGCCACTATCCTCCCTAACAACACAGTTGTTAGAGTCTTTTCCCCTGAGTGGCTCTCCACATTCTTTAGGTTGTTCCACCTGTGGAGCCTGAGATGTGGATTCCACCCCTGTAACCTCCTCTGTCATAGTAGCCACCGTATGACTAGTAGGAGCCTGGCGTGTATCATGTTCCTGTGATACAGGTGTGTTCTGTGGTGCTGATGTCTGTTGTTGTGCGTCTCGAGTTGTTTGTTGAGTCTGAATGTTAGTCATATCTTGTTGTACTGTTGTCCCATGTTGTGGGCCAGAATCTTTGTCCGTCCCCGATCTGGACGTGATCAAAGCCTCCGCATGGTCCAGAGCATCCTGGGTTATGCGGGTCAAGTTCTTGCGGGCCCAGCGTTTGGCCACCTCAAACGCCGGTCTCCAATCTGAGACCAAATCCTTTTCCAGGTCCTCCAACATAGCATCAAGACCTGTCTTGTAATGTTCCTCAAGAATGAGTAGGGTATTGTAACCCCAATTGTCTGCGTTTCCCCTAATGAAAGCAACCGTCTCCGCGGTAGGGGATGCAGGTTTAATCATCGAGGCCAAAACCTCTACCATGCGGGAAATCATGCGTGGCTGTGGTTTATCTGGTTTGGGGGCCACATTTTGAAGATGATGTACCATCTTGATCACTGTGTGCAACTTACGCACAAGTTTACCAAAGGACGGGTCAGTTGGTTGCTGTCTGACCTGTTCCACCACTCTAGGTTGAGCAGGAAAAAACCTCTGCCCTGATCTGGGGTTCCCCCCGCGTACAACTGATGCGTAGGAACGAAGTTGGGGCTGGGGGTAGCGGTATGAACCAAAGGGAGGCACTGGCCGGTTAGGCAAGGGGTTACGATCCCGCCCCCCAGAAGGGGCAGGCGGTGCTCGGTCCATCCCTCGGCCAAAACCGCGACCCTGTTCTTGGTTGCGTCGGCGGGAGCGCTGGCGCTCTCTGCCATAACGCACCACAGTCCACCCATCGTCCCTGTTCTCCCAAGGACCCATATTGGGTCTTTTTTTACTGTATTTATTTATTTATTTTTTAATTGCTAGTTTTGCCTTTGTTATATATGTAATAATATGAATTTCTTATTTATAAAAAAGATATGAATTAAAATGTATAAAATAAAATGAAATAAACTGTTTTTAATAAAAAATGAAATAAAATAAAATCAACTTGTTTTAAATAATAATTGTGTGCCGCAACGGCAACGTTTCGACCCTGAAAGGGTCTTCTTCAGGCCAAGGCACACAACAAAAAAACTGCTACTGCTCTACAAGAGATGTTATCAGGTCGCTAGACAAAGGCAAAGTGAGCCAGCTCTTAAAGTCCCTTCTATTTATACCCTCCCACAACCACCTTGTTTTTAACCTGTTCTTTATTTTTAAAGAAACATAACAATGAAATAACTCTGTTTTAACTATGTTAACTTCCTTTTTAATACATTAAATTTTTAACCTTAACATGAATTGTTTTTTAACTCATTAATATTTATTGTAGTGTTGTTTTTTAGCCAATTAATATTTAAAGTAGTATTGTGTTTTAGCCAAATTGTTTTTTTTAATTATTAATCAATCTACCTTTCATCTTCTAATTAACTATGTATGAATTATATTTATTAATTAATTAATTTATTTATTTATTTGGGGCAAGGGTTAGAAACGGTTGTGGTTAGGGTAAACAATTTGGGTAAGGGCCAATTTTTTAAGGACAAAAGGAGGGAACGACGAAGGACAATAGGAAGATCAACTTTAGGTTTAGGCAATAAGGCCAAGGTTAGGTTTAGGAAATAAAACCAAGGTTAGGTTTAGGCGTCCAATTTTGAGATAAGGCACTGATCCCATCACTAGGATTAGGCATCCCAATCCGGGATCAGAACAAAATCACCACAATAATTAAAACTTGAAAAAGTCAATTACACTTCAAATTTAAGCCTACCGGTTCCTTCGTGTCCAGTAAATAAATCCAAGTCCTCTCCTTTTTCTTCCTGTCCTTGTCCGACCAAGAAGAGTTGCTCTGTATGCCAGCGATCCTGAGAAATTGCAGACCATGTAAAATAAAATGCCGAATTAGAGGGGTATTTGTCTCTTTTTTGTTCCGAATGTTATATCTATGTTGCATCATTCTCATTGATATTGAATGTTTTGTTTCCCCTATATATTGTTTCCCACATTCACTACAAAATATAATATACACACAATTAAAAGTCTGTGGGTTGAAGGATTGTTTGAGTTCAAAAATTCGTTTGTTGACTTTGTTCTGTACA
>NW_028146681.1:0-60630 GCF_056507025.1 Lutjanus erythropterus | reverse complement strand
GTGGCTGCAATCATCATCTTCTTGATGGAAAATGTGGTTTCGTGTCTTTTCCTGGCCTGTTTTGGCAGATGTTTCACTTTTTTTGGCATGAGGGACCACTCTGTGATTTTGGCCCTGTTATGTGACTGCATACGGTGAAATAAGCCTTTTCAGAGCGTAAAAAGCTCAAAAAGCACACTTTCACAGCCAAGTGGCTGCAATCATCATCTTGATGGAAAAGGTGGTTTCGTGTCTTTTCGTGGCCTGTTTTGGCAGATTTTTCACTTTTTTTGGCATGAGGGACCACTCTGTGATTTTGTGACTGCATGCGGTGAAATAAGCCTTTTCAGAGCGTAAAAAGCTCAAAAAGCACACTTTCACAGCCAAGTGGCTGCAATCATCATCTTGATGGAAAAGGTGGTTTCGTGTCTTTTCGTGGCCTGTTTTGGCAGATTTTTCACTTTTTTTGGCATGAGGGACCACTCTGTGATTTTGGCCCTGTTATGTGACTGCATACGGTGAAATAAGCCTTTTCAGAGCGTAAAAAGCTCAAAAAGCACACTTTCACAGCCAAGTGGCTGCAATCATCATCTTCTTGATGGAAAAGGTGGTTTCGTGTCTTTTCCTGGCCTGTTTTGGCAGATGTTTCACTTTTTTTGGCATGAGGGACCACTCTGTGATTTTGGCCCTGTTATGTGACTGCATACGGTGAAATAAGCCTTTTTAGAGCGTAAAAAGCTCAAAAAGCACACTTTCACAGCCAAGTGGCTGCAATCATCATCTTCTTGATGGAAAAGGTGGTTTCGTGTCTTTTCCTGGCCTGTTTTGGCAGATGTTTCACTTTTTTTGTCATGAGGGCCCACTCTCTGATTTTGGCCCTCTTATGTGACTGCATACGGTGAAATAAGCCTTTTCAGAGCGTAAAAAGCTCAAAAAGCACACTTTCACAGCCAAGTGGTTGCAATCATCATCTTCTTGATGGAAAAGGTGGTTTCGTGTCTTTTCGTGGCCTGTTTTGGCAGATTTTTCACTTTTTTTGGCATGAGGGACCACTCTGTGATTTTGGCCCTGTTATGTGACTGCATACGGTGAAATAAGCCTTTTCAAAGCTTAAAAACCTTAAAAAGCACACTTTCACAGCCAAGTGGCTGCAATCATCATCTTCTTGATGGAAAATGTGGTTTCGTGTCTTTTCCTGGCCTGTTTTGGCAGATGTTTCACTTTTTTTGGCATGAGGGACCACTCTGTGATTTTGGCCCTGTTATGTGACTGCATACGGTGAAATAAGCCTTTTCAGAGCGTAAAAAGCTCAAAAAGCACACTTTCACAGCCAAGTGGCTGCAATCATCATCTTGATGGAAAAGGTGGTTTCGTGTCTTTTCGTGGCCTGTTTTGGCAGATTTTTCACTTTTTTTGGCATGAGGGACCACTCTGTGATTTTGTGACTGCATGCGGTGAAATAAGCCTTTTCAGAGCGTAAAAAGCTCAAAAAGCACACTTTCACAGCCAAGTGGCTGCAATCATCATCTTGATGGAAAAGGTGGTTTCGTGTCTTTTCGTGGCCTGTTTTGGCAGATTTTTCACTTTTTTTGGCATGAGGGACCACTCTGTGATTTTGGCCCTGTTATGTGACTGCATACGGTGAAATAAGCCTTTTCAGAGCGTAAAAAGCTCAAAAAGCACACTTTCACAGCCAAGTGGCTGCAATCATCATCTTCTTGATGGAAAAGGTGGTTTCGTGTCTTTTCCTGGCCTGTTTTGGCAGATGTTTCACTTTTTTTGGCATGAGGGACCACTCTGTGATTTTGGCCCTGTTATGTGACTGCATACGGTGAAATAAGCCTTTTTAGAGCGTAAAAAGCTCAAAAAGCACACTTTCACAGCCAAGTGGCTGCAATCATCATCTTCTTGATGGAAAAGGTGGTTTCGTGTCTTTTCCTGGCCTGTTTTGGCAGATGTTTCACTTTTTTTGTCATGAGGGCCCACTCTCTGATTTTGGCCCTCTTATGTGACTGCATACGGTGAAATAAGCCTTTTCAGAGCGTAAAAAAGCTCAAAAAGCACACTTTCACAGCCAAGTGGTTGCAATCATCATCTTCTTGATGGAAAAGGTGGTTTCGTGTCTTTTCGTGGCCTGTTTTGGCAGATTTTTCACTTTTTTTGGCATGAGGGACCACTCTGTGATTTTGGCCCTGTTATGTGACTGCATACGGTGAAATAAGCCTTTTTAGAGCGTAAAAAGCTCAAAAAGCACACTTTCACAGCCAAGTGGCTGCAATCATCATCTTCTTGATGGAAAAGGTGGTTTCGTGTCTTTTCGTGGCCTGTTTTGGCAGATATTTCACTTTTTTTGGCATGAGGGACCACTCTGTGATTTTGTGACTGCATGCGGTGAAATAAGCCTTTTTCAGAGCGTAAAAAGCTCAAAAAGCACACTTTCACAGCCAAGTGGCTGCAATCATCATCTTCTTGATGGAAAAGGTGGTTTCGTGTCTTTTCGTGGCCTGTTTTGGCAGATTTTTCACTTTTTTTGGCATGAGGGACCACTCTGTGATTTTGGCCCTGTTATGTGACCGCATACGGTGAAATAAGCCTTTTCAGAGCGTAAAAAGCTCAAAAAGCACACTTTCACAGCCAAGTGGCTGCAATCATCATCTTCTTGATGGAAAAGGTGGTTTCGTGTCTTTTCGTGGCCTGTTTTGGCAGATTTTTCACTTTTTTTGGCATGAGGGACCACTCTGTGATTTTGTGACTGCATGCGGTGAAATAAGCCTTTTCAGAGCGTAAAAAGCTCAAAAAGCACACTTTCACAGCCAAGTGGCTGCAATCATCATCTTCTTGATGGAAAAGGTGGTTTCGTGTCTTTTCGTGGCCTGTTTTGGCAGATTTTTCACTTTTTTTGGCATGAGGGACCACTCTGTGATTTTGGCCCTGTTATGTGACTGCATACGGTGAAATAAGCCTTTTCAGAGCGTAAAAAGCTCAAAAAGCACACTTTCACAGCCAAGTGGCTGCAATCATCATCCTCTTGATGGAAAAGGTGGTTTCGTGTCTTTTCCTGGCCTGTTTTTGGCAGATGTTTCACTTATTTTGGCATGCGGGACCACTCTGTGATTTTGTGACTGCATACGGTGAAATAAGCCTTTTTAGAGCGTAAAAAGCTCAAAAAGCACACTTTCAGAGCCAAGTGGCTGCAATCATCATCTTCTTGATGGAAAAGGTGGTTTCGTGTCTTTTCCTGGCCTGTTTTGGCAGATGTTTCACTTATTTTGGCATGCGGGACCACTCTGTGATTTTGGCCCTGTTATGTGACTGCATACGGTGAAATAAGCCTTTTCAGAGCGTAAAAAGCTCAAAAAGCACACTTTCAGAGCCAAGTGGCTGCAATCATCATCTTCTTGATGGAAAAGGTGGTTTCGTGTCTTTTCCTGGCCTGTTTTGGCAGATGTTTCACTGATTTTGGCATGCGGGACCACTCTGTGATTTTGTGACTGCATACGGTGAAATAAGCCTTTTCAGAGCGTAAAAAGCTCAAAAAGCACACTTTCACAGCCAAGTGGCTGCAATCATCATCTTCTTGATGGAAAAGGTGGTTTCGTGTCTTTTCGTGGCCTGTTTTGGCAGATTTTTCACTTTTTTTGGCATGAGGGACCACTCTGTGATTTTGGCCCTGTTATGTGACTGCATACGGTGAAATAAGCCTTTTCAGAGCGTAAAAAGCTCAAAAAGCACACTTTCACAGCCAAGTGGCTGCAATCATCATCTTGATGGAAAAGGTGGTTTCGTGTCTTTTCGTGGCCTGTTTTGGCAGATTTTTCACTTTTTTTGGCATGAGGGACCACTCTGTGATTTTGGCCCTGTTATGTGACTGCATACGGTGAAATAAGCCTTTTCAGAGCGTAAAAAGCTCAAAAAGCACACTTTCACAGCCAAGTGGCTGCAATCATCATCTTCTTGATGGAAAAGGTGGTTTCGTGTCTTTTCGTGGCCTGTTTTGGCAGATTTTTCACTTTTTTTGGCATGAGGGACCACTCTGTGATTTTGGCCCTGTTATGTGACTGCATACGGTGAAATAAGCCTTTTCAGAGCGTAAAAAGCTCAAAAAGCACACTTTCACAGCCAAGTGGCTGCAATCATCATCTTGATGGAAAAGGTGGTTTCGTGTCTTTTCGTGGCCTGTTTTGGCAGATTTTTCACTTTTTTTGGCATGAGGGACCACTCTGTGATTTTGGCCCTGTTATGTGACTGCATACGGTGAAATAAGCCTTTTCAAAGCTTAAAAACCTTAAAAAGCACACTTTCACAGCCAAGTGGCTGCAATCATCATCTTCTTGATGGAAAATGTGGTTTCGTGTCTTTTCCTGGCCTGTTTTGGCAGATGTTTCACTTTTTTTGGCATGAGGGACCACTCTGTGATTTTGGCCCTGTTATGTGACTGCATACGGTGAAATAAGCCTTTTCAGAGCGTAAAAAGCTCAAAAAGCACACTTTCACAGCCAAGTGGCTGCAATCATCATCTTCTTGATGGAAAAGGTGGTTTCGTGTCTTTTCGTGGCCTGTTTTGGCAGATTTTTCACTTTTTTTGGCACGAGGGACCACTCTGTGATTTTGTGACTGCATGCGGTGAAATAAGCCTTTTCAGAGCGTAAAAAGCTCAAAAAGCACACTTTCACAGCCAAGTGGCTGCAATCATCATCTTCTTGATGGAAAAGGTGGTTTTGTGTCTTTTCCTGGCCTGTTTTGGCAGATGTTTCACTTTTTTTGGCATGAGGGACCACTCTGTGATTTTGGCCCTGTTATGTGACTGCATACGGTGAAATAAGCCTTTTCAGAGCGTAAAAAGCTCAAAAAGCACACTTTCACAGCCAAGTGGCTGCAATCATCATCTTCTTGATGGAAAAGGTGGTTTCGTGTCTTTTCCTGGCCTGTTTTGGCAGATGTTTTCACTTTTTTTGGCATGAGGGACCACTCTGTGATTTTGTGACTGCATGCGGTGAAATAAGCCTTTTCAGAGCGTAAAAAGCTCAAAAAGCACACTTTCACAGCCAAGTGGCTGCAATCATCATCTTGATGGAAAAAGTGGTTTCATGTCTTTTCGTGGCCTGTTTTGGCAGATTTTTCACTTTTTTTGGCATGAGGGACCACTCTGTGATTTTGGCCCTGTTATGTGACTGCATACGGTGAAATAAGCCTTTTTAGAGCGTAAAAAAGCTCAAAAAGCACACTTTCACAGCCAAGTGGCTGCAATCATCATCTTCTTGATGGAAAAGGTGGTTTCGTGTCTTTTCCTGGCCTGTTTTGGCAGATGTTTCACTTTTTTTGGCATGAGGGACCACTCTGTGATTTTGTGACTGCATGCGGTGAAATAAGCCTTTTCAGAGCGTAAAAAGCTCAAAAAGCACACTTTCACAGCCAAGTGGCTGCAATCATCATCTTCTTGATGGAAAAGGTGGTTTCGTGTCTTTTCGTGGCCTGTTTTGGCAGATTTTTCACTTTTTTTGGCATGAGGGACCACTCTGTGATTTTGGCCCTGTTATGTGACTGCATACGGTGAAATAAGCCTTTTCAGAGCGTAAAAAGCTCAAAAAGCACACTTTCACAGCCAAGTGGCTGCAATCATCATCTTGATGGAAAAGGTGGTTTCGTGTCTTTTCGTGGCCTGTTTTGGCAGATTTTTCACTTTTTTTGGCATGAGGGACCACTCTGTGATTTTGGCCCTGTTATGTGACTGCATACGGTGAAATAAGCCTTTTCAAAGCTTAAAAACCTTAAAAAGCACACTTTCACAGCCAAGTGGCTGCAATCATCATCTTCTTGATGGAAAATGTGGTTTCGTGTCTTTTCCTGGCCTGTTTTGGCAGATGTTTCACTTTTTTTGGCATGAGGGACCACTCTGTGATTTTGGCCCTGTTATGTGACTGCATACGGTGAAATAAGCCTTTTCAGAGCGTAAAAAGCTCAAAAAGCACACTTTCACAGCCAAGTGGCTGCAATCATCATCTTGATGGAAAAGGTGGTTTCGTGTCTTTTCGTGGCCTGTTTTGGCAGATTTTTCACTTTTTTTGGCATGAGGGACCACTCTGTGATTTTGTGACTGCATGCGGTGAAATAAGCCTTTTCAGAGCGTAAAAAGCTCAAAAAGCACACTTTCACAGCCAAGTGGCTGCAATCATCATCTTGATGGAAAAGGTGGTTTCGTGTCTTTTCGTGGCCTGTTTTGGCAGATTTTTCACTTTTTTTGGCATGAGGGACCACTCTGTGATTTTGGCCCTGTTATGTGACTGCATACGGTGAAATAAGCCTTTTCAGAGCGTAAAAAGCTCAAAAAGCACACTTTCACAGCCAAGTGGCTGCAATCATCATCTTCTTGATGGAAAAGGTGGTTTCGTGTCTTTTCCTGGCCTGTTTTGGCAGATGTTTCACTTTTTTTGGCATGAGGGACCACTCTGTGATTTTGGCCCTGTTATGTGACTGCATACGGTGAAATAAGCCTTTTTAGAGCGTAAAAAGCTCAAAAAGCACACTTTCACAGCCAAGTGGCTGCAATCATCATCTTCTTGATGGAAAAGGTGGTTTCGTGTCTTTTCGTGGCCTGTTTTGGCAGATATTTCACTTTTTTTGGCATGAGGGACCACTCTGTGATTTTGTGACTGCATGCGGTGAAATAAGCCTTTTCAGAGCGTAAAAAGCTCAAAAAGCACACTTTCACAGCCAAGTGGCTGCAATCATCATCTTGATGGAAAAAGTGGTTTCATGTCTTTTCGTGGCCTGTTTTGGCAGATTTTTCACTTTTTTTGGCATGAGGGACCACTCTGTGATTTTGGCCCTGTTATGTGACTGCATACGGTGAAATAAGCCTTTTTAGAGCGTAAAAAGCTCAAAAAGCACACTTTCACAGCCAAGTGGCTGCAATCATCATCTTCTTGATGGAAAAGGTGGTTTCGTGTCTTTTCCTGGCCTGTTTTGGCAGATGTTTCACTTTTTTTTGGCATGAGGGACCACTCTGTGATTTTGTGACTGCATGCGGTGAAATAAGCCTTTTCAGAGCGTAAAAAGCTCAAAAAGCACACTTTCACAGCCAAGTGGCTGCAATCATCATCTTCTTGATGGAAAAGGTGGTTTCGTGTCTTTTCGTGGCCTGTTTTGGCAGATTTTTCACTTTTTTTGGCATGAGGGACCACTCTGTGATTTTGGCCCTGTTATGTGACTGCATACGGTGAAATAAGCCTTTTCAGAGCGTAA
Source organism: Lutjanus erythropterus (assembly GCF_056507025.1). Lineage (NCBI taxonomy): Eukaryota > Metazoa > Chordata > Actinopteri > Lutjaniformes > Lutjanidae > Lutjanus > Lutjanus erythropterus. The sequence goes on along the minus strand of NW_028146681.1, from coordinate 53,409 downwards.
AAAGCTCAAAAAGCACACTTTCACAGCCAAGTGGCTGCAATCATCATCTTGATGGAAAAGGTGGTTTCGTGTCTTTTCGTGGCCTGTTTTGGCAGATTTTTCACTTTTTTTGGCATGAGGGACCACTCTGTGATTTTGGCCCTGTTATGTGACTGCATACGGTGAAATAAGCCTTTTCAAAGCTTAAAAACCTTAAAAAGCACACTTTCACAGCCAAGTGGCTGCAATCATCATCTTCTTGATGGAAAATGTGGTTTCGTGTCTTTTCCTGGCCTGTTTTGGCAGATGTTTCACTTTTTTTGGCATGAGGGACCACTCTGTGATTTTGGCCCTGTTATGTGACTGCATACGGTGAAATAAGCCTTTTCAGAGCGTAAAAAGCTCAAAAAGCACACTTTCACAGCCAAGTGGCTGCAATCATCATCTTGATGGAAAAGGTGGTTTCGTGTCTTTTCGTGGCCTGTTTTGGCAGATTTTTCACTTTTTTTGGCATGAGGGACCACTCTGTGATTTTGTGACTGCATGCGGTGAAATAAGCCTTTTCAGAGCGTAAAAAGCTCAAAAAGCACACTTTCACAGCCAAGTGGCTGCAATCATCATCTTGATGGAAAAGGTGGTTTCGTGTCTTTTCGTGGCCTGTTTTGGCAGATTTTTCACTTTTTTTGGCATGAGGGACCACTCTGTGATTTTGGCCCTGTTATGTGACTGCATACGGTGAAATAAGCCTTTTCAGAGCGTAAAAAGCTCAAAAAGCACACTTTCACAGCCAAGTGGCTGCAATCATCATCTTCTTGATGGAAAAGGTGGTTTCGTGTCTTTTCCTGGCCTGTTTTGGCAGATGTTTCACTTTTTTTGGCATGAGGGACCACTCTGTGATTTTGGCCCTGTTATGTGACTGCATACGGTGAAATAAGCCTTTTTAGAGCGTAAAAAGCTCAAAAAGCACACTTTCACAGCCAAGTGGCTGCAATCATCATCTTCTTGATGGAAAAGGTGGTTTCGTGTCTTTTCGTGGCCTGTTTTGGCAGATATTTCACTTTTTTTGGCATGAGGGACCACTCTGTGATTTTGTGACTGCATGCGGTGAAATAAGCCTTTTCAGAGCGTAAAAAGCTCAAAAAGCACACTTTCACAGCCAAGTGGCTGCAATCATCATCTTCTTGATGGAAAAGGTGGTTTCGTGTCTTTTCGTGGCCTGTTTTGGCAGATATTTCACTTTTTTTGGCATGAGGGACCACTCTGTGATTTTGTGACTGCATGCGGTGAAATAAGCCTTTTCAGAGCGTAAAAAGCTCAAAAAGCACACTTTCACAGCCAAGTGGCTGCAATCATCATCTTCTTGATGGAAAAGGTGGTTTCGTGTCTTTTCGTGGCCTGTTTTGGCAGATTTTTCACTTTTTTTGGCATGAGGGACCACTCTGTGATTTTGGCCCTGTTATGTGACTGCATACGGTGAAATAAGCCTTTTCAGAGCGTAAAAAGCTCAAAAAGCACACTTTCACAGCCAAGTGGCTGCAATCATCATCCTCTTGATGGAAAAGGTGGTTTCGTGTCTTTTCCTGGCCTGTTTTGGCAGATGTTTCACTTATTTTGGCATGCGGGACCACTCTGTGATTTCTGACTGCATACGGTGAAATAAGCCTTTTCAGAGCGTAAAAAGCTCAAAAAGCACACTTTCACAGCCAAGTGGTTGCAATCATCATCTTCTTGATGGAAAAGGTGGTTTCGTGTCTTTTCGTGGCCTGTTTTGGCAGATTTTTCACTTTTTTTGGCATGAGGGACCACTCTGTGATTTTGGCCCTGTTTTGTGACTGCATACGGTGAAATAAGCCTTTTTAGAGCGTAAAAAGCTCAAAAAGCACACTTTCACAGCCAAGTGGCTGCAATCATCATCTTCTTGATGGAAAAGGTGGTTTCGTGTCTTTTCGTGGCCTGTTTTGGCAGATTTTTCACTTTTTTTGGCATGAGGGACCACTCTGTGATTTTGGCCCTGTTATGTGACTGGATACGGTGAAATAAGCCTTTTCAGAGCGTAAAAAGCTCAAAAAGCACACTTTCACAGCCAAGTGGCTGCAATCATCATCTTCTTGATGGAAAAGGTGGTTTCGTGTCTTTTCGTGGCCTGTTTTGGCAGATTTTTCACTTTTTTTTGGCATGAGGGACCACTCTGTGATTTTGGCCCTGTTATGTGACTGCATACGGTGAAATAAGCCTTTTCAGAGCGTAAAAAAGCTCAAAAAGCACACTTTCACAGCCAAGTGGCTGCAATCATCATCTTCTTGATGGAAAAGGTGGTTTCATGTCTTTTCGTGGCCTGTTTTGGCAGATTTTTCACTTTTTTTGGCATGAGGGACCACTCTGTGATTTTGGCCCTGTTATGTGACTGCATACGGTGAAATAAGCCTTTTCAGAGCGTAAAAACCTTAAAAAGCACACTTTCACAGCCAAGTGGGTGCAGTCATCATCTTCTTGATGGAAAAGGTGGTTTCGTGTCTTTTCCTGGCCTGTTTTGGCAGATGTTTCACTTTTTTTGGCATGAGGGACCACTCTGTGATTTTGGCCCTGTTATGTGACTGCATACGGTGAAATAAGCCTTTTCAGAGCGTAAAAAGCTCAAAAAGCACACTTTCACAGCCAAGTGGCTGCAATCATCATCATCTTGATGGTAAGGTGGTTTCGTGTCTTTTCGTGGCCTGTTTTGGCAGATTTTTCACTTTTTTTGGCATGAGGGACCACTCTGTGATTTTGGCCCTGTTATGTGACTGCATACGGTGAAATAAGCCTTTTCAGAGCGTAAAAAGCTCAAAAAGCACACTTTCACAGCCAAGTGGCTGCAATCATCATCTTCTTGATGGAAAAGGTGGTTTCGTGTCTTTTCCTGGCCTGTTTTGGCAGATGTTTCACTTTTTTTGGCATGAGGGACCACTCTGTGATTTTGTGACTGCATGCGGTGAAATAAGTCTTTTCAGAGCGTAAAAAGCTCAAAAAGCACACTTTCACAGCCAAATGGCTGCAATCATCATCTTCTTGATGGAAAAGGTGGTTTCGTGTCTTTTCGTGGCCTGTTTTGGCAGATTTTTCACTTTTTTTGGCATGAGGGACCACTCTGTGATTTTGGCCCTGTTATGTGACTGCATACGGTGAAATAAGCCTTTTCAGAGCGTAAAAAGCTCAAAAAGCACACTTTCACAGCCAAGTGGCTGCAATCATCATCTTCTTGATGGAAAAGGTGGTTTCGTGTCTTTTCGTGGCCTGTTTTGGCAGATGTTTCACTTTTTTTTAGCATGAGGGACCACTCTGTGATTTTGTGACTGCATGCGGTGAAATAAGCCTTTTCAGAGCGTAAAAGCTCAAAAAGCACACTTTCACAGCCAAGTGGCTGCAATCATCATCTTCTTGATGGAAAAGGTGGTTTCGTGTCTTTTCGTGGCCTGTTTTGGCAGATTTTTCACTTTTTTAATGTGGCATGAGGGACCACTCTGTGATTTTGTGACTGCATGCGGTGAAATAAGCCTTTTCAGAGCGTAAAAAGCTCAAAAAGCACACTTTCACAGCCAAGTGGCTGCAATCATCATCTTCTTGATGGAAAAGGTGGTTTTGTGTCTTTTCGTGGCCTGTTTTGGCAGATATTTTCACTTTTTTTGGCATGAGGGACCACTCTGTGATTTTGTGACTGCATGCGGTGAAATAAGCCTTTTCAGAGCGTAAAAAGCTCAAAAAGCACACTTTCACAGCCAAGTGGCTGCAATCATCATCTTGATGGAAAAAGTGGTTTCATGTCTTTTCATGGCCTGTTTTGGCAGATTTTTCACTTTTTTTGGCATGAGGGACCACTCTGTGATTTTGGCCCTGTTATGTGACTGCATACGGTGAAATAAGCCTTTTTAGAGCGTAAAAAGCTCAAAAAGCACACTTTCACAGCCAAGTGGCTGCAATCATCATCTTCTTGATGGAAAAGGTGGTTTCGTGTCTTTTCCTGGCCTGTTTTGGCAGATGTTTCACTTTTTTTGGCATGAGGGACCACTCTGTGATTTTGTGACTGCATGCGGTGAAATAAGCCTTTTCAGAGCGTAAAAAGCTCAAAAAGCACACTTTCACAGCCAAGTGGCTGCAATCATCATCTTCTTGATGGAAAAGGTGGTTTCGTGTCTTTTCGTGGCCTGTTTTGGCAGATTTTTCACTTTTTTTGGCATGAGGGACCACTCTGTGATTTTGGCCCTGTTATGTGACTGCATACGGTGAAATAAGCCTTTTCAGAGCGTAAAAAGCTCAAAAAGCACACTTTCACAGCCAAGTGGCTGCAATCATCATCTTCTTGATGGAAAAGGTGGTTTCGTGTCTTTTCGTGGCCTGTTTTGGCAGATTTTTCACTTTTTTTGGCATGAGGGACCACTCTGTGATTTTGGCCCTGTTATGTGACTGCATACGGTGAAATAAGCCTTTTCAGAGCGTAAAAAGCTCAAAAAGCACACTTTCACAGCCAAGTGGCTGCAATCATCATCTTCTTGATGGAAAAGGTGGTTTCGTGTCTTTTCGTGGCCTGTTTTGGCAGATTTTTCACTTTTTTTGGCATGAGGGACCACTCTGTGATTTTGGCCCTGTTATGTGACTGCATACGGTGAAATAAGCCTTTTCAGAGCGTAAAAAGCTCAAAAAGCACACTTTCACAGCCAAGTGGCTGCAATCATCATCTTGATGGAAAAGGTGGTTTCGTGTCTTTTCGTGGCCTGTTTTGGCAGATTTTTCACTTTTTTTGGCATGAGGGACCACTCTGTGATTTTGGCCCTGTTATGTGACTGCATACGGTGAAATAAGCCTTTTCAAAGCTTAAAAACCTTAAAAAGCACACTTTCACAGCCAAGTGGCTGCAATCATCATCTTCTTGATGGAAAATGTGGTTTCGTGTCTTTTCCTGGCCTGTTTTGGCAGATGTTTCACTTTTTTTGGCATGAGGGACCACTCTGTGATTTTGGCCCTGTTATGTGACTGCATACGGTGAAATAAGCCTTTTCAGAGCGTAAAAAGCTCAAAAAGCACACTTTCACAGCCAAGTGGCTGCAATCATCATCTTGATGGAAAAGGTGGTTTCGTGTCTTTTCGTGGCCTGTTTTGGCAGATTTTTCACTTTTTTTGGCATGAGGGACCACTCTGTGATTTTGTGACTGCATGCGGTGAAATAAGCCTTTTCAGAGCGTAAAAAGCTCAAAAAGCACACTTTCACAGCCAAGTGGCTGCAATCATCATCTTGATGGAAAAGGTGGTTTCGTGTCTTTTCGTGGCCTGTTTTGGCAGATTTTTCACTTTTTTTGGCATGAGGGACCACTCTGTGATTTTGGCCCTGTTATGTGACTGCATACGGTGAAATAAGCCTTTTCAGAGCGTAAAAAGCTCAAAAAGCACACTTTCACAGCCAAGTGGCTGCAATCATCATCTTCTTGATGGAAAAGGTGGTTTCGTGTCTTTTCCTGGCCTGTTTTGGCAGATGTTTCACTTTTTTTGGCATGAGGGACCACTCTGTGATTTTGGCCCTGTTATGTGACTGCATACGGTGAAATAAGCCTTTTTAGAGCGTAAAAAGCTCAAAAAGCACACTTTCACAGCCAAGTGGCTGCAATCATCATCTTCTTGATGGAAAAGGTGGTTTCGTGTCTTTTCGTGGCCTGTTTTGGCAGATTTTTCACTTTTTTTGGCATGAGGGACCACTCTGTGATTTTGGCCCTGTTATGTGACTGCATATGGTGAAATAAGCCTTTTCAGAGCTTAAAAAACCTTAAAAAGCACACTTTCACAGCCAAGTGGCTGCAATCATCATCTTCTTGATGGAAAAGGTGGTTTCGTGTCTTTTCCTGGCCTGTTTTGGCAGATGTTTCACTTTTTTTGGCATGAGGGACCACTCTGTGATTTTGTGACTGCATACGGTGAAATAAGCCTTTTCAGAGCGTAAAAAGCTCAAAAAGCACACTTTCACAGCCAAGTGGTTGCAATCATCATCTTCTTGATGGAAAAGGTGGTTTCGTGTCTTTTCGTGGCCTGTTTTGGCAGATTTTTCACTTTTTTTTGGCATGAGGGACCACTCTGTGATTTTGGCCCTGTTATGTGACTGCATACGGTGAAATAAGCCCTTTTTAGAGCGTAAAAAGCTCAAAAAGCACACTTTCACAGCCAAGTGGCTGCAATCATCATCTTCTTGATGGAAAAGGTGGTTTCGTGTCTTTTTGTGGCCTGTTTTGGCAGATATTTCACTTTTTTTGGCATGAGGGACCACTCTGTGATTTTGTGACTGCATACGGTGAAATAAGCCTTTTCAGAGCGTAAAAAGCTCAAAAAGCACACTTTCACAGCCAAGTGGTTGCAATCATCATCTTCTTGATGGAAAAGGTGGTTTCGTGTCTTTTCGTGGCCTGTTTTGGAAGATTTTTCACTTTTTTTGGCATGAGGGACCACTCTGTGATTTTGGCCCTGTTTTGTGACTGCATACGGTGAAATAAGCCTTTTTAGAGTGTAAAAAGCTCAAAAAGCACACTTTCACAGCCAAGTGGCTGAAATCATCATCTTCTTGATGGAAAAGGTGGTTTCGTGTCTTTTCCTGGCCTGTTTTGGCAGATGTTTCACTTTTTTTGGCATGAGGGACCACTCTGTGATTTTGTGACTGCATGCGGTGAAATAAGCCTTTTCAGAGCGTAAAAAGCTCAAAAAGCACACTTTCACAGCCAAGTGGCTGCAATCATCATCTTCTTGATGGAAAAGGTGGTTTCGTGTCTTTTCGTGGCCTGTTTTGGCAGATTTTTCACTTTTTTTGGCATGAGGGACCACTCTGTGATTTTGGCCCTGTTATGTGACTGGATACGGTGAAATAAGCCTTTTCAGAGCGTAAAAAGCTCAAAAAGCACACTTTCACAGCCAAGTGGCTGCAATCATCATCTTGAAGGAAAAGGTGGTTTCGTGTCTTTTCGTGGCCTGTTTTGGCAGATTTTTCACTTTTTTTGGCATGAGGGACCACTCTGTGATTTTGGCCCTGTTATGTGACTGCATACGGTGAAATAAGCCTTTTCAGAGCGAAAAAAGCTCAAAAAGCACACTTTCACAGCCAAGTGGCTGCAGTCATCATCTTGATGGAAAAGGTGGTTTCGTGTCTTTTCGTGGCCTGTTTTGGCAGATTTTTCACTTTTTTTGGCATGAGGGACCACTCTGTGATTTTGTGACTGCATGCGGTGAAATAAGCCTTTTCAGAGCGTAAAAAGCTCAAAAAGCACACTTTCACAGCCAAGTGGCTGCAATCATCATCTTCTTGATGGAAAAGGTGGTTTCGTGTCTTTTCGTGGCCTGTTTTGGCAGATTTTTCACTTTTTTTGGCATGAGGGACCACTCTGTGATTTTGGCCCTGTTATGTGACTGCATACGGTGAAATAAGCCTTTTCAGAGCGTAAAAAGCTCAAAAAGCACACTTTCACAGCCAAGTGGCTGCAATCATCATCTTGATGGAAAAGGTGGTTTCGTGTCTTTTCGTGGCCTGTTTTGGCAGATTTTTCACTTTTTTTGGCATGAGGGACCACTCTGTGATTTTGGCCCTGTTATGTGACTGCATACGGTGAAATAAGCCTTTTCAGAGCGTAAAAAGCTCAAAAAGCACACTTTCACAGCCAAGTGGCTGCAATCATCATCTTCTTGATGGAAAAGGTGGTTTCGTGTCTTTTCCTGGCCTGTTTTGGCAGATGTTTCACTTTTTTTGTCATGAGGGCCCACTCTCTGATTTTGGCCCTCTTATGTGACTGCATACGGTGAAATAAGCCTTTTCAGAGCGTAAAAAGCTCAAAAAGCACACTTTCACAGCCAAGTGGTTGCAATCATCATCTTCTTGATGGAAAAGGTGGTTTCGTGTCTTTTCGTGGCCTGTTTTGGCAGATTTTTCACTTTTTTTGGCATGAGGGACCACTCTGTGATTTTGGCCCTGTTATGTGACTGCATACGGTGAAATAAGCCTTTTTAGAGCGTAAAAAGCTCAAAAAGCACACTTTCACAGCCAAGTGGCTGCAATCATCATCTTCTTGATGGAAAAGGTGGTTTCGTGTCTTTTCGTGGCCTGTTTTGGCAGATATTTCACTTTTTTTGGCATGAGGGACCACTCTGTGATTTTGTGACTGCATGCGGTGAAATAAGCCTTTTCAGAGCGTAAAAAGCTCAAAAAGCACACTTTCACAGCCAAGTGGCTGCAATCATCATCTTCTTGATGGAAAAGGTGGTTTCGTGTCTTTTCGTGGCCTGTTTTGGCAGATTTTTCACTTTTTTTGGCATGAGGGACCACTCTGTGATTTTGGCCCTGTTATGTGACCGCATACGGTGAAATAAGCCTTTTCAGAGCGTAAAAAGCTCAAAAAGCACACTTTCACAGCCAAGTGGCTGCAATCATCATCTTCTTGATGGAAAAGGTGGTTTCGTGTCTTTTCGTGGCCTGTTTTGGCAGATTTTTCACTTTTTTTGGCATGAGGGACCACTCTGTGATTTTGTGACTGCATGCGGTGAAATAAGCCTTTTCAGAGCGTAAAAAGCTCAAAAAGCACACTTTCACAGCCAAGTGGCTGCAATCATCATCTTCTTGATGGAAAAGGTGGTTTCGTGTCTTTTCGTGGCCTGTTTTGGCAGATTTTTCACTTTTTTTGGCATGAGGGCCCACTCTGTGATTTTGGCCCTGTTATGTGACTGCATACGGTGAAATAAGCCTTTTCAGAGCGTAAAAAGCTCAAAAAGCACACTTTCACAGCCAAGTGGCTGCAATCATCATCCTCTTGATGGAAAAGGTGGTTTCGTGTCTTTTCCTGGCCTGTTTTGGCAGATGTTTCACTTATTTTGGCATGCGGGACCACTCTGTGATTTTGTGACTGCATACGGTGAAATAAGCCTTTTCAGAGCGTAAAAAGCTCAAAAAGCACACTTTCACAGCCAAGTGGTTGCAATCATCATCTTCTTGATGGAAAAGGTGGTTTTGTGTCTTTTCGTGGCCTGTTTTGGCAGATTTTTCACTTTTTTTGGCATGAGGGACCACTCTGTGATTTTGGCCCTGTTTTGTGACTGCATACGGTGAAATAAGCCTTTTTAGAGCGTAAAAAGCTCAAAAAGCACACTTTCACAGCCAAGTGGCTGCAATCATCATCTTCTTGATGGAAAAGGTGGTTTCGTGTCTTTTCCTGGCCTGTTTTGGCAGATGTTTCACTTTTTTTGGCATGAGGGACCACTCTGTGATTTTGTGACTGCATACGGTGAAATAAGCCTTTTCAGAGCGTAAAAAGCTCAAAAAGCACACTTTCACAGCCAAGTGGTTGCAATCATCATCTTCTTGATGGAAAAGGTGGTTTCGTGTCTTTTCGTGGCCTGTTTTGGCAGATTTTTCACTTTTTTTGGCATGAGGGACCACTCTGTGATTTTGGCCCTGTTTTGTGACTGCATACGGTGAAATAAGCCTTTTTAGAGCGTAAAAAGCTCAAAAAGCACACTTTCACAGCCAAGTGGCTGAAATCATCATCTTCTTGATGGAAAAGGTGGTTTCGTGTCTTTTCCTGGCCTGTTTTGGCAGATGTTTCACTTTTTTTGGCATGAGGGACCACTCTGTGATTTTGTGACTGCATGCGGTGAAATAAGCCTTTTCAGAGCGTAAAAAGCTCAAAAAGCACACTTTCACAGCCAAGTGGCTGCAATCATCATCTTCTTGATGGAAAAGGTGGTTTCGTGTCTTTTCGTGGCCTGTTTTGGCAGATTTTTCACTTTTTTTGGCATGAGGGACCACTCTGTGATTTTGGCCCTGTTATGTGACTGGATACGGTGAAATAAGCCTTTTCAGAGCGTAAAAAGCTCAAAAAGCACACTTTCACAGCCAAGTGGCTGCAATCATCATCTTGATGGAAAAGGTGGTTTCGTGTCTTTTCGTGGCCTGTTTTGGCAGATTTTTCACTTTTTTTGGCATGAGGGACCACTCTGTGATTTTGGCCCTGTTATGTGACTGCATACGGTGAAATAAGCCTTTTCAGAGCGTAAAAAGCTCAAAAAGCACACTTTCACAGCCAAGTGGCTGCAATCATCATCTTGATGGAAAAGGTGGTTTCGTGTCTTTTCGTGGCCTGTTTTGGCAGATTTTTCACTTTTTTTGGCATGAGGGACCACTCTGTGATTTTGTGACTGCATGCGGTGAAATAAGCCTTTTCAGAGCGTAAAAAGCTCAAAAAGCACACTTTCACAGCCAAGTGGCTGCAATCATCATCTTCTTGATGGAAAAGGTGGTTTCGTGTCTTTTCCTGGCCTGTTTTGGCAGATGTTTCACTTTTTTTGGCATGAGGGACCACTCTCTGATTTTGGCCCTGTTATGTGACTGCATACGGTGAAATAAGCCTTTTCAGAGCGTAAAAAGCTCAAAAAGCACACTTTCACAGCCAAGTGGCTGCAATCATCATCTTGATGGAAAAGGTGGTTTCGTGTCTTTTCGTGGCCTGTTTTGGCAGATTTTTCACTTTTTTTGGCATGAGGGACCACTCTGTGATTTTGGCCCTGTTATGTGACTGCATACGGTGAAATAAGCCTTTTCAGAGCGTAAAAAGCTCAAAAAGCACACTTTCACAGCCAAGTGGCTGCAATCATCATCTTCTTGATGGAAAAGGTGGTTTCGTGTCTTTTCCTGGCCTGTTTTGGCAGATGTTTCACTTTTTTTGTCATGAGGGCCCACTCTCTGATTTTGGCCCTCTTATGTGACTGCATACGGTGAAATAAGCCTTTTCAGAGCGTAAAAAGCTCAAAAAGCACACTTTCACAGCCAAGTGGCTGCAATCATCATCTTCTTGATGGAAAAGGTGGTTTCGTGTCTTTTCGTGGCCTGTTTTGGCAGATGTTTCACTTTTTTTGGCATGAGGGACCACTCTGTGATTTTGGCCCTGTTATGTGACTGCATACGGTGAAATAAGCCTTTTCAGAGCGTAAAAAGCTCAAAAAGCACACTTTCACAGCCAAGTGGCTGCAATCATCATCTTCTTGATGGAAAAGGTGGTTTCGTGTCTTTTCCTGGCCTGTTTTGGCAGATGTTTCACTTTTTTTGGCATGAGGGACCACTCTGTGATTTTGGCCCTGTTATGTGACTGCATACGGTGAAATAAGCCTTTTCAGAGCGTAAAAAGCTCAAAAAGCACACTTTCACAGCCAAGTGGCTGCAATCATCATCTTCTTGATGGAAAAGGTGGTTTCGTGTCTGTTCCTGGCCTGTTTTGGCAGATGTTTCACTTTTTTTGGCATGAGGGACCACTCTGTGATTTTGTGACTGCATACGGTGAAATAAGCCTTTTCAGAGCGTAAAAAGCTCAAAAAGCACACTTTCACAGCCAAGTGGTTGCAATCATCATCTTCTTGATGGAAAAGGTGGTTTCGTGTCTTTTCGTGTCCTGTTTTGGCAGATTTTTCACTTTTTTTGGCATGAGGGACCACTCTGTGATTTTGGCCCTGTTATGTGACTGCATACGGTGAAATAAGCCTTTTCAGAGCGTAAAAAGCTCAAAAAGCACACTTTCACAGCCAAGTGGCTGCAATCATCATCTTCTTGATGGAAAAGGTGGTTTCGTGTCTTTTCGTGGCCTGTTTTGGCAGATGTTTCACTTTTTTTGGCATGAGGGACCACTCTCTGATTTTGGCCCTGTTATGTGACTGCATACGGTGAAATAAGCCTTTTCAGAGCGTAAAAAGCTCAAAAAGCACACTTTCACAGCCAAGTGGCTGCAATCATCATCTTGATGGAAAAGGTGGTTTCGTGTCTTTTCGTGGCCTGTTTTGGCAGATTTTTGGCATGAGGGACCACTCTGTGATTTTGGCCCTGTTATGTGACTGCATACGGTGAAATAAGCCTTTTCAGAGCGTAAAAAGCTCAAAAAGCACACTTTCACAGCCAAGTGGCTGCAATCATCATCTTCTTGATGGAAAAGGTGGTTTCGTGTCTTTTCCTGGCCTGTTTTGGCAGATGTTTCACTTTTTTTGTCATGAGGGACCACTCTCTGATTTTGGCCCTCTTATGTGACTGCATACGGTGAAATAAGCCTTTTCAGAGCGTAAAAAGCTCAAAAAGCACACTTTCACAGCCAAGTGGCTGCAATCATCATCTTCTTGATGGAAAAGGTGGTTTCGTGTCTTTTCGTGGCCTGTTTTGGCAGATGTTTCACTTTTTTTGGCATGAGGGACCACTCTGTGATTTTGGCCCTGTTATGTGACTGCATACGGTGAAATAAGCCTTTTCAGAGCGTAAAAAGCTCAAAAAGCACACTTTCACAGCCAAGTGGCTGCAATCATCATCTTCTTGATGGAAAAGGTGGTTTCGTGTCTTTTCCTGGCCTGTTTTGGCAGATGTTTCACTTTTTTTGGCATGAGGGACCACTCTGTGATTTTGGCCCTGTTATGTGACTGCATACGGTGAAATAAGCCTTTTCAGAGCGTAAAAAGCTCAAAAAGCACACTTTCACAGCCAAGTGGCTGCAATCATCATCTTCTTGATGGAAAAGGTGGTTTCGTGTCTTTTCCTGGCCTGTTTTGGCAGATGTTTCACTTTTTTTGGCATGAGGGACCACTCTCTGATTTTGGCCCTGTTATGTGACTGCATACGGTGAAATAAGCCTTTTCAGAGCGTAAAAAGCTCAAAAAGCACACTTTTACAGCCAAGTGGCTGCAATCATCATCTTCTTGATGGAAAAGGTGGTTTCGTGTCTTTTGCTGGCCTGTTTTGGCAGATGTTTCACTTTTTTTGGCATGAGGGACCACTCTGTGATTTTGTGACTGCATACGGTGAAATAAGCCTTTTCAGAGCGTAAAAAGCTCAAAAAGCACACTTTCACAGCCAAGTGGTTGCAATCATCATCTTCTTGATGGAAAAGGTGGTTTCGTGTCTTTTCGTGTCCTGTTTTGGCAGATTTTTCACTTTTTTTGGCATGAGGGACCACTCTGTGATTTTGGCCCTGTTATGTGACTGCATACGGTGAAATAAGCCTTTTCAGAGCGTAAAAAGCTCAAAAAGCACACTTTCACAGCCAAGTGGCTGCAATCATCATCTTCTTGATGGAAAAGGTGGTTTCGTGTCTTTTCGTGGCCTGTTTTGGCAGATTTTTCACTTTTTTTGGCATGAGGGACCACTCTGTGATTTTGGCCCTGTTATGTGACTGCATACGGTGAAATAAGCCTTTTCAGAGCGTAAAAAGCTCAAAAAGCACACTTTCACAGCCAAGTGGCTGCAATCATCATCTTGATGGAAAAGGTGGTTTCGTGTCTTTTCGTGGCCTGTTTTGGCAGATTTTTCACTTTTTTTGGCATGAGGGACCACTCTGTGATTTTGGCCCTGTTATGTGACTGCATACGGTGAAATAAGCCTTTTCAGAGCGTAAAAAGCTCAAAAAGCACACTTTCACAGCCAAGTGGCTGCAATCATCATCTTGATGGAAAAGGTGGTTTCGTGTCTTTTCGTGGCCTGTTTTGGCAGATTTTTCACTTTTTTTGGCATGAGGGACCACTCTGTGATTTTGTGACTGCATGCGGTGAAATAAGCCTTTTCAGAGCGTAAAAAGCTCAAAAAGCACACTTTCACAGCCAAGTGGCTGCAATCATCATCTTCTTGATGGAAAAGGTGGTTTCGTGTCTTTTCGTGGCCTGTTTTGGCAGATTTTTCACTTTTTTTGGCATGAGGGACCACTCTGTGATTTTGGCCCTGTTATGTGACTGCATACGGTGAAATAAGCCTTTTCAGAGCGTAAAAAGCTCAAAAAGCACACTTTCACAGCCAAGTGGCTGCAATCATCATCTTGATGGAAAAGGTGGTTTCGTGTCTTTTCGTGGCCTGTTTTGGCAGATTTTTCACTTTTTTTGGCATGAGGGACCACTCTGTGATTTTGGCCCTGTTATGTGACTGCATACGGTGAAATAAGCCTTTTCAGAGCGTAAAAAGCTCAAAAAGCACACTTTCACAGCCAAGCGGCTGCAATCATCATCTTCTTGATGGAAAAGGTGGTTTCGTGTCTTTTCGTGGCCTGTTTTGGCAGATGTTTCACTTTTTTTGGCATGAGGGACCACTCTGTGATTTTGGCCCTGTTATGTGACTGCATACGGTGAAATAAGCCTTTTCAGAGCGTAAAAAGCTCAAAAAGCACACTTTCAGAGCCAAGTGGCTGCAATCATCATCTTCTTGATGGAAAAGGTGGTTTCGTGTCTTTTCCTGGCCTGTTTTGGCAGATGTTTCACTTATTTTGGCATGCGGGACCACTCTGTGATTTTGTGACTGCATACGGTGAAATAAGCCTTTTCAGAGCGTAAAAAGCTCAAAAAGCACACTTTCACAGGCAAGTGGCTGCAATCATCATCTTCTTGATGGAAAAGGTGGTTTCGTGTCTTTTCCTGGCCTGTTTTGGCAGATGTTTCACTTTTTTTGGCATGAGGGACCACTCTCTGATTTTGGCCCTGTTATGTGACTGCATACGGTGAAATAAGCCTTTTCAGAGCGTAAAAAGCTCAAAAAGCACACTTTCACAGCCAAGCGGCTGCAATCATCATCTTCTTGATGGAAAAGGTGGTTTCGTGTCTTTTCGTGGCCTGTTTTGGCAGATTTTTCACTTTTTTTGGCATGAGGGACCACTCTGTGATTTTGTGACTGCATGCGGTGAAATAAGCCTTTTCAGAGCGTAAAAAGCTCAAAAAGCACACTTTCACAGCCAAGTGGCTGCAATCATCATCTTCTTGATGGAAAAGGTGGTTTCGTGTCTTTTGCTGGCCTGTTTTGGCAGATGTTTCACTTATTTTGGCATGCGGGACCACTCTGTGATTTTGTGACTGCATACGGTGAAATAAGCCTTTTCAGAGCGTAAAAAGCTCAAAAAGCACACTTTCACAGCCAAGTGGCTGCAATCATCATCTTGATGGAAAAGGTGGTTTCGTGTCTTTTCGTGGCCTGTTTTGGCAGATTTTTCACTTTTTTTGGCATGAGGGACCACTCTGTGATTTTGTGACTGCATGCGGTGAAATAAGCCTTTTCAGAGCGTAAAAAGCTCAAAAAGCACACTTTCACAGCCAAGTGGCTGCAATCATCATCTTCTTGATGGAAAAGGTGGTTTCGTGTCTTTTCGTGGCCTGTTTTGGCAGATTTTTCACTTTTTTTGGCATGAGGGACCACTCTGTGATTTTGGCCCTGTTATGTGACTGCATACGGTGAAATAAGCCTTTTCAGAGCGTAAAAAGCTCAAAAAGCACACTTTCACAGCCAAGTGGCTGCAATCATCATCTTGATGGAAAAGGTGGTTTCGTGTCTTTTCGTGGCCTGTTTTGGCAGATTTTTCACTTTTTTTGGCATGAGGGACCACTCTGTGATTTTGGCCCTGTTATGTGACTGCATACGGTGAAATAAGCCTTTTCAGAGCGTAAAAAGCTCAAAAAGCACACTTTCACAGCCAAGTGGCTGCAATCATCATCTTCTTGATGGAAAAGGTGGTTTCGTGTCTTTTCCTGGCCTGTTTTGGCAGATGTTTCACTTTTTTTGGCATGAGGGACCACTCTGTGATTTTGGCCCTGTTATGTGACTGCATACGGTGAAATAAGCCTTTTCAGAGCGTAAAAAGCTCAAAAAGCACACTTTCAGAGCCAAGTGGCTGCAATCATCATCTTCTTGATGGAAAAGGTGGTTTCGTGTCTTTTCCTGGCCTGTTTTGGCAGATGTTTCACTTATTTTGGCATGCGGGACCACTCTGTGATTTTGTGACTGCATACGGTGAAATAAGCCTTTTCAGAGCGTAAAAAGCTCAAAAAGCACACTTTCACAGCCAAGTGGTTGCAATCATCATCTTCTTGATGGAAAAGGTGGTTTCGTGTCTTTTCGTGGCCTGTTTTGGCAGATTTTTCACTTTTTTTGGCATGAGGGACCACTCTGTGATTTTGGCCCTGTTATGTGACTGCATACGGTGAAATAAGCCTTTTCAGAGCGTAAAAAGCTCAAAAAGCACACTTTCACAGCCAAGTGGCTGCAATCATCATCTTGATGGAAAAGGTGGTTTCGTGTCTTTTCGTGGCCTGTTTTGGCAGATTTTTCACTTTTTTTGGCATGAGGGACCACTCTGTGATTTTGTGACTGCATGCGGTGAAATAAGCCTTTTCAGAGCGTAAAAAGCTCAAAAAGCACACTTTCACAGCCAAGTGGCTGCAATCATCATCTTCTTGATGGAAAAGGTGGTTTCGTGTCTTTTCGTGGCCTGTTTTGGCAGATATTTCACTTTTTTTGGCATGAGGGACCACTCTGTGATTTTGGCCCTGTTATGTGACTGCATACGGTGAAATAAGCCTTTTCAGAGCGTAAAAAGCTCAAAAAGCACACTTTCACAGGCAAGTGGCTGCAATCATCATCTTCTTGATGGAAAAGGTGGTTTCGTGTCTTTTCCTGGCCTGTTTTGGCAGATGTTTCACTTTTTTTGGCATGAGGGACCACTCTCTGATTTTGGCCCTGTTATGTGACTGCATACGGTGAAATAAGCCTTTTCAGAGCGTAAAAAGCTCAAAAAGCACACTTTCACAGCCAAGCGGCTGCAATCATCATCTTCTTGATGGAAAAGGTGGTTTCGTGTCTTTTCGTGGCCTGTTTTGGCAGATTTTTCACTTTTTTTGGCATGAGGGACCACTCTGTGATTTTGTGACTGCATGCGGTGAAATAAGCCTTTTCAGAGCGTAAAAAGCTCAAAAAGCACACTTTCACAGCCAAGTGGCTGCAATCATCATCTTCTTGATGGAAAAGGTGGTTTCGTGTCTTTTGCTGGCCTGTTTTGGCAGATGTTTCACTTATTTTGGCATGCGGGACCACTCTGTGATTTTGTGACTGCATACGGTGAAATAAGCCTTTTCAGAGCGTAAAAAGCTCAAAAAGCACACTTTCACAGCCAAGTGGCTGCAATCATCATCTTCTTGATGGAAAAGGTGGTTTCGTGTCTTTTCCTGGCCTGTTTTGGCAGATGTTTCACTTTTTTTGTCATGAGGGCCCACTCTCTGATTTTGGCCCTCTTATGTGACTGCATACGGTGAAATAAGCCTTTTCAGAGCGTAAAAAGCTCAAAAAGCACACTTTCACAGCCAAGTGGCTGCAATCATCATCTTCTTGATGGAAAAGGTGGTTTCGTGTCTTTTCGTGGCCTGTTTTGGCAGATGTTTCACTTTTTTTGGCATGAGGGACCACTCTGTGATTTTGGCCCTGTTATGTGACTGCATACGGTGAAATAAGCCTTTTCAGAGCGTAAAAAGCTCAAAAAGCACACTTTCACAGCCAAGTGGCTGCAATCATCATCTTCTTGATGGAAAAGGTGGTTTCGTGTCTTTTCGTGGCCTGTTTTGGCAGATGTTTCACTTTTTTTGGCATGAGGGACCACTCTGTGATTTTGGCCCTGTTATGTGACTGCATACGGTGAAATAAGCCTTTTCAGAGCGTAAAAAGCTCAAAAAGCACACTTTCACAGCCAAGTGGCTGCAATCATCATCTTCTTGATGGAAAAGGTGGTTTCGTGTCTTTTCGTGGCCTGTTTTGGCAGATTTTTCACTTTTTTTGGCATGAGGGACCACTCTGTGATTTTGTGACTGCATGCGGTGAAATAAGCCTTTTCAGAGCGTAAAAAGCTCAAAAAGCACACTTTCACAGCCAAGTGGCTGCAATCATCATCTTCTTGATGGAAAAGGTGGTTTCGTGTCTTTTCGTGGCCTGTTTTGGCAGATTTTTCACTTTTTTTGGCATGAGGGACCACTCTGTGATTTTGGCCCTGTTATGTGACTGCATATGGTGAAATAAGCCTTTTCAGAGCGTAAAAAGCTCAAAAAGCACACTTTCACAGGCAAGTGGCTGCAATCATCATCTTCTTGATGGAAAAGGTGGTTTTGTGTCTTTTCCTGGCCTGTTTTGGCAGATGTTTCACTTTTTTTGGCATGAGGGACCACTCTCTGATTTTGGCCCTGTTATGTGACTGCATACGGTGAAATAAGCCTTTTCAGAGCGTAAAAAGCTCAAAAAGCACACTTTCACAGCCAAGCGGCTGCAATCATCATCTTCTTGATGGAAAAGGTGGTTTCGTGTCTTTTCGTGGCCTGTTTTGGCAGATTTTTCACCTTTTTTGGCATGAGGGACCACTCTGTGATTTTGTGACTGCATGCGGTGAAATAAGCCTTTTCAGAGCGTAAAAAGCTCAAAAAGCACACTTTCACAGCCAAGTGGCTGCAATCATCATCTTGATGGAAAAGGTGGTTTAGTGTCTTTTCGTGGCCTGTTTTGGCAGATTTTTCACTTTTTTTGGCATGAGGGACCACTCTGTGATTTTGGCCCTGTTATGTGACTGCATACGGTGAAATAAGCCTTTTCAGAGCGTAAAAAGCTCAAAAAGCACACTTTCACAGCCAAGTGGCTGCAATCATCATCTTCTTGATGGAAAAGGTGGTTTCGTGTCTTTTCCTGGCCTGTTTTGGCAGATGTTTCACTTTTTTTGGCATGAGGGACCACTCTGTGATTTTGGCCCTGTTATGTGACTGCATACGGTGAAATAAGCCTTTTCAGAGCGTAAAAAGCTCAAAAAGCACACTTTCACAGCCAAGTGGCTGCAATCATCATCTTCTTGATGGAAAAGGTGGTTTCGTGTTTTTCCTGGCCTGTTTTGTCAGATTTTTTCACTTTTTTTGGCATGAGGGACCACTCTGTGATTTTGGCCCTGTTATGTGACTGCATACGGTGAAATAAGCCTTTTTAGAGCGTAAAAAGCTCAAAAAGCACACTTTCACAGCCAAGTGGCTGCAATCATCATCTTCTTGATGGAAAAGGTGGTTTCGTGTCTTTTCGTGGCCTGTTTTGGCAGATATTTCACTTTTTTGGCATGAGGGACCACTCTGTGATTTTGTGACTGCATGCGGTGAAATAAGCCTTTTCAGAGCGTAAAAAGCTCAAAAAGCACACTTTCACAGCCAAGTGGTTGCAATCATCATCTTCTTGATGGAAAAGGTGGTTTCGTGTCTTTTCGTGGCCTGTTTTGGCAGATTTTTCACTTTTTTTGGCATGAGGGACCACTCTGTGATTTTGGCCCTGTTATGTGACTGCATACGGTGAAATAAGCCTTTTTAGAGCGTAAAAAGCTCAAAAAGCACACTTTCACAGCCAAGTGGCTGCAATCATCATCTTCTTGATGGAAAAGGTGGTTTCGTGTCTTTTCCTGGCCTGTTTTGGCAGATGTTTCACTTTTTTTGGCATGAGGGACCACTCTGTGATTTTGTGACTGCATGCGGTGAAATAAGCCTTTTCAGAGCGTAAAAAGCTCAAAAAGCACACTTTCACAGCCAAGTGGCTGCAATCATCATCTTCTTGATGGAAAAGGTGGTTTCGTGTCTTTTCGTGGCCTGTTTTGGCAGATTTTTCACTTTTTTTGGCATGAGGGACCACTCTGTGATTTTGGCCCTGTTATGTGACTGCATACGGTGAAATAAGCCTTTTCAGAGCGTAAAAAGCTCAAAAAGCACACTTTCACAGCCAAGTGGCTGCAATCATCATCTTCTTGATGGAAAAGGTGGTTTCGTGTCTTTTCGTGGCCTGTTTTGGCAGATTTTTCACTTTTTTTGGCATGAGGGACCACTCTGTGATTTTGGCCCTGTTATGTGACTGCATACGGTGAAATAAGCCTTTTCAGAGCGTAAAAAGCTCAAAAAGCACACTTTCACAGCCAAGTGGCTGCAATCATCATCTTCTTGATGGAAAAGGTGGTTTCGTGTCTTTTCGTGGCCTGTTTTGGCAGATTTTTCACTTTTTTTGGCATGAGGGACCACTCTGTGATTTTGGCCCTGTTATGTGACTGCATACGGTGAAATAAGCCTTTTCAGAGCGTAAAAAGCTCAAAAAGCACACTTTCACAGCCAAGTGGCTGCAATCATCATCTTGATGGAAAAGGTGGTTTCGTGTCTTTTCGTGGCCTGTTTTGGCAGATTTTTCACTTTTTTTGGCATGAGGGACCACTCTGTGATTTTGGCCCTGTTATGTGACTGCATACGGTGAAATAAGCCTTTTCAAAGCTTAAAAACCTTAAAAAGCACACTTTCACAGCCAAGTGGCTGCAATCATCATCTTCTTGATGGAAAATGTGGTTTCGTGTCTTTTCCTGGCCTGTTTTGGCAGATGTTTCACTTTTTTTGGCATGAGGGACCACTCTGTGATTTTGGCCCTGTTATGTGACTGCATACGGTGAAATAAGCCTTTTCAGAGCGTAAAAAGCTCAAAAAGCACACTTTCACAGCCAAGTGGCTGCAATCATCATCTTGATGGAAAAGGTGGTTTCGTGTCTTTTCGTGGCCTGTTTTGGCAGATTTTTCACTTTTTTTGGCATGAGGGACCACTCTGTGATTTTGTGACTGCATGCGGTGAAATAAGCCTTTTCAGAGCGTAAAAAGCTCAAAAAGCACACTTTCACAGCCAAGTGGCTGCAATCATCATCTTCTTGATGGAAAAGGTGGTTTCGTGTCTTTTCCTGGCCTGTTTTGGCAGATGTTTCACTTTTTTTGGCATGAGGGACCACTCTGTGATTTTGGCCCTGTTATGTGACTGCATACGGTGAAATAAGCCTTTTTAGAGCGTAAAAAGCTCAAAAAGCACACTTTCACAGCCAAGTGGCTGCAATCATCATCTTCTTGATGGAAAAGGTGGTTTCGTGTCTTTTCGTGGCCTGTTTTGGCAGATTTTTCACTTTTTTTGGCATGAGGGACCACTCTGTGATTTTGGCCCTGTTATGTGACTGCATATGGTGAAATAAGCCTTTTCAGAGCTTAAAAACCTTAAAAAGCACACTTTCACAGCCAAGTGGCTGCAATCATCATCTTCTTGATGGAAAAGGTGGTTTCGTGTCTTTTCCTGGCCTGTTTTGGCAGATGTTTCACTTTTTTTGGCATGAGGGACCACTCTGTGATTTTGTGACTGCATACGGTGAAATAAGCCTTTTCAGAGCGTAAAAAGCTCAAAAAGCACACTTTCACAGCCAAGTGGTTGCAATCATCATCTTCTTGATGGAAAAGGTGGTTTCGTGTCTTTTCGTGGCCTGTTTTGGCAGATTTTTCACTTTTTTTGGCATGAGGGACCACTCTGTGATTTTGGCCCTGTTATGTGACTGCATACGGTGAAATAAGCCTTTTTAGAGCGTAAAAAGCTCAAAAAGCACACTTTCACAGCCAAGTGGCTGCAATCATCATCTTCTTGATGGAAAAGGTGGTTTCGTGTCTTTTTGTGGCCTGTTTTGGCAGATATTTCACTTTTTTTGGCATGAGGGACCACTCTGTGATTTTGTGACTGCATACGGTGAAATAAGCCTTTTCAGAGCGTAAAAAGCTCAAAAAGCACACTTTCACAGCCAAGTGGTTGCAATCATCATCTTCTTGATGGAAAAGGTGGTTTCGTGTCTTTTCGTGGCCTGTTTTGGAAGATTTTTCACTTTTTTTGGCATGAGGGACCACTCTGTGATTTTGGCCCTGTTTTGTGACTGCATACGGTGAAATAAGCCTTTTTAGAGTGTAAAAAGCTCAAAAAGCACACTTTCACAGCCAAGTGGCTGAAATCATCATCTTCTTGATGGAAAAGGTGGTTTCGTGTCTTTTCCTGGCCTGTTTTGGCAGATGTTTCACTTTTTTTGGCATGAGGGACCACTCTGTGATTTTGTGACTGCATGCGGTGAAATAAGCCTTTTCAGAGCGTAAAAAGCTCAAAAAGCACACTTTCACAGCCAAGTGGCTGCAATCATCATCTTCTTGATGGAAAAGGTGGTTTCGTGTCTTTTCGTGGCCTGTTTTGGCAGATTTTTCACTTTTTTTGGCATGAGGGACCACTCTGTGATTTTGGCCCTGTTATGTGACTGGATACGGTGAAATAAGCCTTTTCAGAGCGTAAAAAGCTCAAAAAGCACACTTTCACAGCCAAGTGGCTGCAATCATCATCTTGATGGAAAAGGTGGTTTCGTGTCTTTTCGTGGCCTGTTTTGGCAGATTTTTCACTTTTTTTGGCATGAGGGACCACTCTGTGATTTTGGCCCTGTTATGTGACTGGATACGGTGAAATAAGCCTTTTCAGAGCGTAAAAAGCTCAAAAAGCACACTTTCACAGCCAAGTGGCTGCAATCATCATCTTGATGGAAAAGGTGGTTTCGTGTCTTTTCGTGGCCTGTTTTGGCAGATTTTTCACTTTTTTTGGCATGAGGGACCACTCTGTGATTTTGGCCCTGTTATGTGACTGCATACGGTGAAATAAGCCTTTTCAGAGCGTAAAAAGCTCAAAAAGCACACTTTCACAGCCAAGTGGCTGCAGTCATCATCTTGATGGAAAAGGTGGTTTCGTGTCTTTTCGTGGCCTGTTTTGGCAGATTTTTCACTTTTTTTGGCATGAGGGACCACTCTGTGATTTTGTGACTGCATGCGGTGAAATAAGCCTTTTCAGAGCGTAAAAAGCTCAAAAAGCACACTTTCACAGCCAAGTGGCTGCAATCATCATCTTCTTGATGGAAAAGGTGGTTTCGTGTCTTTTCGTGGCCTGTTTTGGCAGATTTTTCACTTTTTTTGGCATGAGGGACCACTCTGTGATTTTGGCCCTGTTATGTGACTGCATACGGTGAAATAAGCCTTTTCAGAGCGTAAAAAGCTCAAAAAGCACACTTTCACAGCCAAGTGGCTGCAATCATCATCTTGATGGAAAAGGTGGTTTCGTGTCTTTTCGTGGCCTGTTTTGGCAGATTTTTCACTTTTTTTGGCATGAGGGACCACTCTGTGATTTTGGCCCTGTTATGTGACTGCATACGGTGAAATAAGCCTTTTCAGAGCGTAAAAAGCTCAAAAAGCACACTTTCACAGCCAAGTGGCTGCAATCATCATCTTCTTGATGGAAAAGGTGGTTTCGTGTCTTTTCCTGGCCTGTTTTGGCAGATGTTTCACTTTTTTTGTCATGAGGGCCCACTCTCTGATTTTGGCCCTCTTATGTGACTGCATACGGTGAAATAAGCCTTTTCAGAGCGTAAAAAGCTCAAAAAGCACACTTTCACAGCCAAGTGGTTGCAATCATCATCTTCTTGATGGAAAAGGTGGTTTCGTGTCTTTTCGTGGCCTGTTTTGGCAGATTTTTCACTTTTTTTGGCATGAGGGACCACTCTGTGATTTTGGCCCTGTTATGTGACTGCATACGGTGAAATAAGCCTTTTTAGAGCGTAAAAAGCTCAAAAAGCACACTTTCACAGCCAAGTGGCTGCAATCATCATCTTCTTGATGGAAAAGGTGGTTTCGTGTCTTTTCGTGGCCTGTTTTGGCAGATATTTCACTTTTTTTGGCATGAGGGACCACTCTGTGATTTTGTGACTGCATGCGGTGAAATAAGCCTTTTCAGAGCGTAAAAAGCTCAAAAAGCACACTTTCACAGCCAAGTGGCTGCAATCATCATCTTCTTGATGGAAAAGGTGGTTTCGTGTCTTTTCGTGGCCTGTTTTGGCAGATTTTTCACTTTTTTTGGCATGAGGGACCACTCTGTGATTTTGGCCCTGTTATGTGACCGCATACGGTGAAATAAGCCTTTTCAGAGCGTAAAAAGCTCAAAAAGCACACTTTCACAGCCAAGTGGCTGCAATCATCATCTTCTTGATGGAAAAGGTGGTTTCGTGTCTTTTCGTGGCCTGTTTTGGCAGATTTTTCACTTTTTTTGGCATGAGGGACCACTCTGTGATTTTGTGACTGCATGCGGTGAAATAAGCCTTTTCAGAGCGTAAAAAGCTCAAAAAGCACACTTTCACAGCCAAGTGGCTGCAATCATCATCTTCTTGATGGAAAAGGTGGTTTCGTGTCTTTTCGTGGCCTGTTTTGGCAGATTTTTCACTTTTTTTGGCATGAGGGCCCACTCTGTGATTTTGGCCCTGTTATGTGACTGCATACGGTGAAATAAGCCTTTTCAGAGCGTAAAAAGCTCAAAAAGCACACTTTCACAGCCAAGTGGCTGCAATCATCATCCTCTTGATGGAAAAGGTGGTTTCGTGTCT
This sequence comes from Lutjanus erythropterus, assembly GCF_056507025.1. Taxonomy (NCBI): domain Eukaryota; kingdom Metazoa; phylum Chordata; class Actinopteri; order Lutjaniformes; family Lutjanidae; genus Lutjanus; species Lutjanus erythropterus. Next base: position 29,368 of record NW_028146681.1, on the reverse strand, counting down.
TTTCCTGGCCTGTTTTGGCAGATGTTTCACTTATTTTGGCATGCGGGACCACTCTGTGATTTTGTGACTGCATATGGTGAAATAAGCCTTTTCAGAGCGTAAAAAGCTCAAAAAGCACACTTTCACAGCCAAGTGGTTGCAATCATCATCTTCTTGATGGAAAAGGTGGTTTTGTGTCTTTTCGTGGCCTGTTTTGGCAGATTTTTCACTTTTTTTGGCATGAGGGACCACTCTGTGATTTTGGCCCTGTTTTGTGACTGCATACGGTGAAATAAGCCTTTTTAGAGCGTAAAAAGCTCAAAAAGCACACTTTCACAGCCAAGTGGCTGCAATCATCATCTTCTTGATGGAAAAGGTGGTTTCGTGTCTTTTCCTGGCCTGTTTTGGCAGATGTTTCACTTTTTTTGGCATGAGGGACCACTCTGTGATTTTGTGACTGCATACGGTGAAATAAGCCTTTTCAGAGCGTAAAAAGCTCAAAAAGCACACTTTCACAGCCAAGTGGCTGCAATCATCATCTTGATGGAAAAGGTGGTTTCGTGTCTTTTCGTGGCCTGTTTTGGCAGATTTTTCACTTTTTTTGGCATGAGGGACCACTCTGTGATTTTGTGACTGCATGCGGTGAAATAAGCCTTTTCAGAGCGTAAAAAGCTCAAAAAGCACACTTTCACAGCCAAGTGGCTGCAATCATCATCTTCTTGATGGAAAAGGTGGTTTCGTGTCTTTTCCTGGCCTGTTTTGGCAGATGTTTCACTTTTTTTGGCATGAGGGACCACTCTCTGATTTTGGCCCTGTTATGTGACTGCATACGGTGAAATAAGCCTTTTCAGAGCGTAAAAAGCTCAAAAAGCACACTTTCACAGCCAAGTGGCTGCAATCATCATCTTGATGGAAAAGGTGGTTTCGTGTCTTTTCGTGGCCTGTTTTGGCAGATTTTTCACTTTTTTTGGCATGAGGGACCACTCTGTGATTTTGGCCCTGTTATGTGACTGCATACGGTGAAATAAGCCTTTTCAGAGCGTAAAAAGCTCAAAAAGCACACTTTCACAGCCAAGTGGCTGCAATCATCATCTTCTTGATGGAAAAGGTGGTTTCGTGTCTTTTCCTGGCCTGTTTTGGCAGATGTTTCACTTTTTTTGTCATGAGGGCCCACTCTCTGATTTTGGCCCTCTTATGTGACTGCATACGGTGAAATAAGCCTTTTCAGAGCGTAAAAAGCTCAAAAAGCACACTTTCACAGCCAAGTGGCTGCAATCATCATCTTCTTGATGGAAAAGGTGGTTTCGTGTCTTTTCGTGGCCTGTTTTGGCAGATGTTTCACTTTTTTTGGCATGAGGGACCACTCTGTGATTTTGGCCCTGTTATGTGACTGCATACGGTGAAATAAGCCTTTTCAGAGCGTAAAAAGCTCAAAAAGCACACTTTCACAGCCAAGTGGCTGCAATCATCATCTTCTTGATGGAAAAGGTGGTTTCGTTTCTTTTCGTGGCCTGTTTTGGCAGATTTTTCACTTTTTTTGGCATGAGGGACCACTCTGTGATTTTGTGACTGCATGCGGTGAAATAAGCCTTTTCAGAGCGTAAAAAGCTCAAAAAGCACACTTTCACAGCCAAGTGGCTGCAATCATCATCTTCTTGATGGAAAAGGTGGTTTCGTGTCTTTTCGTGGCCTGTTTTGGCAGATTTTTCACTTTTTTTGGCATGAGGGACCACTCTGTGATTTTGGCCCTGTTATGTGACTGCATACGGTGAAATAAGCCTTTTCAGAGCGTAAAAAGCTCAAAAAGCACACTTTCACAGGCAAGTGGCTGCAATCATCATCTTCTTGATGGAAAAGGTGGTTTCGTGTCTTTTCCTGGCCTGTTTTGGCAGATGTTTCACTTTTTTTGGCATGAGGGACCACTCTCTGATTTTGGCCCTGTTATGTGACTGCATACGGTGAAATAAGCCTTTTCAGAGCGTAAAAAGCTCAAAAAGCACACTTTCACAGCCAAGCGGCTGCAATCATCATCTTCTTGATGGAAAAGGTGGTTTCGTGTCTTTTCGTGGCCTGTTTTGGCAGATTTTTCACTTTTTTTGGCATGAGGGACCACTCTGTGATTTTGGCCCTGTTATGTGACTGCATACGGTGAAATAAGCCTTTTCAGAGCGTAAAAAGCTCAAAAAGCACACTTTCACAGCCAAGTGGCTGCAATCATCATCTTCTTGATGGAAAAGGTGGTTTCGTGTCTTTTCCTGGCCTGTTTTGGCAGATGTTTCACTTTTTTTGGCATGAGGGACCACTCTGTGATTTTGGCCCTGTTATGTGACTGCATACGGTGAAATAAGCCTTTTCAGAGCGTAAAAAGCTCAAAAAGCACACTTTCACAGCCAAGTGGCTGCAATCATCATCTTCTTGATGGAAAAGGTGGTTTCGTGTCTTTTCCTGGCCTGTTTTGGCAGATGTTTCACTTTTTTTGGCATGAGGGACCACTCTCTGATTTTGGCCCTGTTATGTGACTGCATACGGTGAAATAAGCCTTTTCAGAGCGTAAAAAGCTCAAAAAGCACACTTTCACAGCCAAGCGGCTGCAATCATCATCTTCTTGATGGAAAAGGTGGTTTCGTGTCTTTTCGTGGCCTGTTTTGGCAGATTTTTCACTTTTTTTGGCATGAGGGACCACTCTGTGATTTTGTGACTGCATGCGGTGAAATAAGCCTTTTCAGAGCGTAAAAAGCTCAAAAAGCACACTTTCACAGCCAAGTGGCTGCAATCATCATCTTCTTGATGGAAAAGGTGGTTTCGTGTCTTTTGCTGGCCTGTTTTGGCAGATGTTTCACTTATTTTGGCATGCGGGACCACTCTGTGATTTTGTGACTGCATACGGTGAAATAAGCCTTTTCAGAGCGTAAAAAGCTCAAAAAGCACACTTTCACAGCCAAGTGGCTGCAATCATCATCTTGATGGAAAAGGTGGTTTCGTGTCTTTTCGTGGCCTGTTTTGGCAGATTTTTCACTTTTTTTGGCATGAGGGACCACTCTGTGATTTTGTGACTGCATGCGGTGAAATAAGCCTTTTCAGAGCGTAAAAAGCTCAAAAAGCACACTTTCACAGCCAAGTGGCTGCAATCATCATCTTCTTGATGGAAAAGGTGGTTTCGTGTCTTTTCGTGGCCTGTTTTGGCAGATTTTTCACTTTTTTTGGCATGAGGGACCACTCTGTGATTTTGGCCCTGTTATGTGACTGCATACGGTGAAATAAGCCTTTTCAGAGCGTAAAAAGCTCAAAAAGCACACTTTCACAGCCAAGTGGCTGCAATCATCATCTTGATGGAAAAGGTGGTTTCGTGTCTTTTCGTGGCCTGTTTTGGCAGATTTTTCACTTTTTTTGGCATGAGGGACCACTCTGTGATTTTGGCCCTGTTATGTGACTGCATACGGTGAAATAAGCCTTTTCAGAGCGTAAAAAGCTCAAAAAGCACACTTTCACAGCCAAGTGGCTGCAATCATCATCTTCTTGATGGAAAAGGTGGTTTCGTGTCTTTTCCTGGCCTGTTTTGGCAGATGTTTCACTTTTTTTGTCATTAGGGCCCACTCTCTGATTTTGGCCCTCTTATGTGACTGCATACGGTGAAATAAGCCTTTTCAGAGCGTAAAAAGCTCAAAAAGCACACTTTCACAGCCAAGTGGCTGCAATCATCATCTTCTTGATGGAAAAGGTGGTTTCGTGTCTTTTCCTGGCCTGTTTTGGCAGATGTTTCACTTTTTTGGCATGAGGGACCACTCTCTGATTTTGGCCCTGTTATGTGACTGCATACGGTGAAATAAGCCTTTTCAGAGCGTAAAAAGCTCAAAAAGCACACTTTCACAGCCAAGCGGCTGCAATCATCATCTTCTTGATGGAAAAGGTGGTTTCGTGTCTTTTCGTGGCCTGTTTTGGCAGATTTTTCACTTTTTTTGGCATGAGGGACCACTCTGTGATTTTGTGACTGCATGCGGTGAAATAAGCCTTTTCAGAGCGTAAAAAGCTCAAAAAGCACACTTTCACAGCCAAGTGGCTGCAATCATCATCTTCTTGATGGAAAAGGTGGTTTCGTGTCTTTTGCTGGCCTGTTTTGGCAGATGTTTCACTTATTTTGGCATGCGGGACCACTCTGTGATTTTGTGACTGCATACGGTGAAATAAGCCTTTTCAGAGCGTAAAAAGCTCAAAAAGCACACTTTCACAGCCAAGTGGTTGCAATCAATATCTGCTTGATAGAAAAGGTGGTTTCGTGTCTTTTCGTGGCCTGTTTTGGCAGATTTTTCACTTTTTTTGGCATGAGGACCACTCTGTGATTTTGGCCCTGTTTTGTGACTGCATACGGTGAAATAAGCCTTTTTAGAGCGTAAAAAGCTCAAAAAGCACACTTTCACAGCCAAGTGGCTGCAATCATCATCTCTTGATGGAAAAGGTGGTTTCGTGTCTTTTCCTGGCCTGTTTTGGCAGATGTTTCACTTTTTTTGGCAAGAGGGACCACTCTGTGATTTTGGCCCTGTTATGTGACTGCATACGGTGAAATAAGCCTTTTCAGAGCGTAAAAAGCTCAAAAAGCACACTTTCACAGCCAAGTGGCTGCAATCATCATCTTGATGGAAAAGGTGGTTTCGTGTCTTTTCGTGGCCTGTTTTGGCAGATTTTTCACTTTTTTTGGCATGAGGGACCACTCTGTGATTTTGGCCCTGTTATGTGACTGCATACGGTGAAATAAGCCTTTTCAGAGCTTAAAAACCTTAAAAAGCACACTTTCACAGCCAAGTGGCTGAAATCATCATCTTCTTGATGGAAAAGGTGGTTTCGTGTCTTTTCCTGGCCTGTTTTGGCAGATGTTTCACTTTTTTTGGCATGAGGGACCACTCTGTGATTTTGGACTGCATGCGGTGAAATAAGCCTTTTCAGAGCGTAAAAAGCTCAAAAAGCACACTTTCACAGCCAAGTGGCTGCAATCATCATCTTCTTGATGGAAAAGGTGGTTTTGTGTCTTTTCGTGGCCTGTTTTGGCAGATTTTTCACTTTTTTTGGCATGAGGGACCACTCTGTGATTTTGGCCCTGTTATGTGACTGGATACGGTGAAATAAGCCTTTTCAGAGCGTAAAAAGCTCAAAAAGCACACTTTCACAGCCAAGTGGCTGCAATCATCATCTTGATGGAAAAGGTGGTTTCGTGTCTTTCGTGGCCTGTTTTGGCAGATTTTTCACTTTTTTTGGCATGAGGGACCACTCTGTGATTTTGGCCCTGTTATGTGACTGCATACGGTGAAATAAGCCTTTTCAGAGCGTAAAAAGCTCAAAAAGCACACTTTCACAGCCAAGTGGCTGCAGTCATCATCTTGATGGAAAAGGTGGTTTCGTGTCTTTTCGTGGCCTGTTTTGGCAGATTTTTCACTTTTTTTGGCATGAGGGACCACTCTGTGATTTTGTGACTGCATGCGGTGAAATAAGCCTTTTCAGAGCGTAAAAAGCTCAAAAAGCACACTTTCACAGCCAAGTGGCTGCAATCATCATCTTCTTGATGGAAAAGGTGGTTTCGTGTCTTTTCGTGGCCTGTTTTGGCAGATTTTTCACTTTTTTTGGCATGAGGGACCACTCTGTGATTTTGGCCCTGTTATGTGACTGCATACGGTGAAATAAGCCTTTTCAGAGCGTAAAAAGCTCAAAAAGCACACTTTCACAGCCAAGTGGCTGCAATCATCATCTTGATGGAAAAGGTGGTTTCGTGTCTTTTCGTGGCCTGTTTTGGCAGATTTTTCACTTTTTTTGGCATGAGGGACCACTCTGTGATTTTGGCCCTGTTATGTGACTGCATACGGTGAAATAAGCCTTTTCAGAGCGTAAAAAGCTCAAAAAGCACACTTTCACAGCCAAGTGGCTGCAATCATCATCTTCTTGATGGAAAAGGTGGTTTCGTGTCTTTTCCTGGCCTGTTTTGGCAGATGTTTCACTTTTTTTGTCATGAGGGCCCACTCTCTGATTTTGGCCCTCTTATGTGACTGCATACGGTGAAATAAGCCTTTCAGAGCGTAAAAAGCTCAAAAAGCACACTTTCACAGCCAAGTGGTTGCAATCATCATCTTCTTGATGGAAAAGGTGGTTTCGTGTCTTTTCGTGGCCTGTTTTGGCAGATTTTTCACTTTTTTTGGCATGAGGGACCACTCTGTGATTTTGGCCCTGTTATGTGACTGCATACGGTGAAATAAGCCTTTTTAGAGCGTAAAAAGCTCAAAAGCACACTTTCACAGCCAAGTGGCTGCAATCATCATCTTCTTGATGGAAAAGGTGGTTTCGTGTCTTTTCGTGGCCTGTTTTGGCAGATATTTCACTTTTTTTGGCATGAGGGACCACTCTGTGATTTTGTGACTGCATGCGGTGAAATAAGCCTTTTCAGAGCGTAAAAGCTCAAAAAGCACACTTTCACAGCCAAGTGGCTGCAATCATCATCTTCTTGATGGAAAAGGTGGTTTCGTGTCTTTTCGTGGCCTGTTTTGCAGATTTTTCACTTTTTTTGGCATGAGGGACCACTCTGTGATTTTGGCCCTGTTATGTGACCGCATACGGTGAAATAAGCCTTTTCAGAGCGTAAAAAGCTCAAAAAGCACACTTTCACAGCCAAGTGGCTGCAATCATCATCTTCTTGATGGAAAAGGTGGTTTCGTGTCTTTTCGTGGCCTGTTTTGGCAGATTTTTCACTTTTTTTGGCATGAGGGACCACTCTGTGATTTTGTGACTGCATGCGGTGAAATAAGCCTTTTCAGAGCGTAAAAAGCTCAAAAAGCACACTTTCACAGCCAAGTGGCTGCAATCATCATCTTCTTGATGGAAAAGGTGGTTTCGTGTCTTTTCGTGGCCTGTTTTGGCAGATTTTTCACTTTTTTTGGCATGAGGGCCCACTCTGTGATTTTGGCCCTGTTATGTGACTGCATACGGTGAAATAAGCCTTTTCAGAGCGTAAAAAGCTCAAAAAGCACACTTTCACAGCCAAGTGGCTGCAATCATCATCCTCTTGATGGAAAAGGTGGTTTCGTGTATTTTCCTGGCCTGTTTTGGCAGATGTTTCACTTATTTTGGCATGCGGGACCACTCTGTGATTTTGTGACTGCATACGGTGAAATAAGCCTTTTCAGAGCGTAAAAAGCTCAAAAAGCACACTTTCACAGCCAAGTGGTTGCAATCATCATCTTCTTGATGGAAAAGGTGGTTTTGTGTCTTTTCGTGGCCTGTTTTGGCAGATTTTTCACTTTTTTTGGCATGAGGGACCACTCTGTGATTTTGGCCCTGTTTTGTGACTGCATACGGTGAAATAAGCCTTTTTAGAGCGTAAAAAGCTCAAAAAGCACACTTTCACAGCCAAGTGGCTGCAATCATCATCTTCTTGATGGAAAAGGTGGTTTCGTGTCTTTTCCTGGCCTGTTTTGGCAGATGTTCACTTTTTTTGGCATGAGGGACCACTCTGTGATTTTGTGACTGCATACGGTGAAATAAGCCTTTTCAGAGCGTAAAAGCTCAAAAGCACACTTTCACAGCCAAGTGGCTGCAATCATCATCTTGATGGAAAAGGTGGTTTCGTGTCTTTTCGTGGCCTGTTTTGGGCAGATTTTTCACTTTTTTTGGCATGAGGGACCACTCTGTGATTTTGTGACTGCATGCGGTGAAATAAGCCTTTTCAGAGCGTAAAAAGCTCAAAAAGCACACTTTCACAGCCAAGTGGCTGCAATCATCATCTTCTTGATGGAAAAGGTGGTTTCGTGTCTTTTCCTGGCCTGTTTTGGCAGATGTTTCACTTTTTTGGCATGAGGGACCACTCTCTGATTTTGGCCCTGTTATGTGACTGCATACGGTGAAATAAGCCTTTTCAGAGCGTAAAAGCTCAAAAAGCACACTTTCACAGCCAAGTGGCTGCAATCATCATCTTGATGGAAAAGGTGGTTTCGTGTCTTTTCGTGGCCTGTTTTGGCAGATTTTTCACTTTTTTTGGCATGAGGGACCACTCTGTGATTTTGGCCCTGTTATGTGACTGCATACGGTGAAATAAGCCTTTTCAGAGCGTAAAAGCTCAAAAAGCACACTTTCACAGCCAAGTGGCTGCAATCATCATCTTCTTGATGGAAAAGGTGGTTTCGTGTCTTTTCCTGGCCTGTTTTGGCAGATGTTTCACTTTTTTTGTCATGAGGGCCCACTCTCTGATTTTGGCCCTCTTATGTGACTGCATACGGTGAAATAAGCCTTTTCAGAGCGTAAAAAGCTCAAAAAGCACACTTTCACAGCCAAGTGGCTGCAATCATCATCTTCTTGATGGAAAAGGTGGTTTCGTGTCTTTTCGTGGCCTGTTTTGGCAGATGTTTCACTTTTTTTGGCATGAGGGACCACTCTGTGATTTTGGCCCTGTTATGTGACTGCATACGGTGAAATAAGCCTTTTCAGAGCGTAAAAAGCTAGCGTAAAAAGCTCAAAAAGCACACTTTCACAGCCAAGTGGCTGCAATCATCATCTTCTTGATGGAAAAGGTGGTTTCGTTTCTTTTCGTGGCCTGTTTTGGCAGATTTTTCACTTTTTTTGGCATGAGGGACCACTCTGTGATTTTGTGACTGCATGCGGTGAAATAAGCCTTTTCAGAGCGTAAAAAGCTCAAAAAGCACACTTTCACAGCCAAGTGGCTGCAATCATCATCTTCTTGATGGAAAAGGTGGTTTCGTGTCTTTTCGTGGCCTGTTTTGGCAGATTTTTCACTTTTTTTGGCATGAGGGACCACTCTGTGATTTTGGCCCTGTTATGTGACTGCATACGGTGAAATAAGCCTTTTCAGAGCGTAAAAAGCTCAAAAAGCACACTTTCACAGGCAAGTGGCTGCAATCATCATCTTCTTGATGGAAAAGGTGGTTTCGTGTCTTTTCCTGGCCTGTTTTGGCAGATGTTTCACTTTTTTTGTCATGAGGGCCCACTCTCTGATTTTGGCCCTCTTATGTGACTGCATACGGTGAAATAAGCCTTTTCAGAGCGTAAAAAGCTCAAAAAGCACACTTTCACAGCCAAGCGGCTGCAATCATCATCTTCTTGATGGAAAAGGTGGTTTCGTGTCTTTTCGTGGCCTGTTTTGGCAGATTTTTCACTTTTTTTGGCATGAGGGACCACTCTGTGATTTTGGCCCTGTTATGTGACTGCATACGGTGAAATAAGCCTTTTCAGAGCGTAAAAAGCTCAAAAAGCACACTTTCACAGCCAAGTGGCTGCAATCATCATCTTCTTGATGGAAAAGGTGGTTTCGTGTCTTTTCCTGGCCTGTTTTGGCAGATGTTTCACTTTTTTTGGCATGAGGGACCACTCTGTGATTTTGGCCCTGTTATGTGACTGCATACGGTGAAATAAGCCTTTTCAGAGCGTAAAAAGCTCAAAAAGCACACTTTCACAGCCAAGTGGCTGCAATCATCATCTTCTTGATGGAAAAGGTGGTTTCGTGTCTTTTCCTGGCCTGTTTTGGCAGATGTTTCACTTTTTTTGGCATGAGGGACCACTCTCTGATTTTGGCCCTGTTATGTGACTGCATACGGTGAAATAAGCCTTTTCAGAGCGTAAAAAGCTCAAAAAGCACACTTTCACAGCCAAGTGGCTGCAATCATCATCTTGATGGAAAAGGTGGTTTCGTGTCTTTTCGTGGCCTGTTTTGGCAGATTTTTCACTTTTTTTGGCATGAGGGACCACTCTGTGATTTTGGCCCTGTTATGTGACTGCATACGGTGAAATAAGCCTTTTCAGAGCGTAAAAAGCTCAAAAAGCACACTTTCACAGCCAAGTGGCTGCAATCATCATCTTCTTGATGGAAAAGGTGGTTTCGTGTCTTTTCCTGGCCTGTTTTGGCAGATGTTTCACTTTTTTTGTCATGAGGGCCCACTCTCTGATTTTGGCCCTCTTATGTGACTGCATACGGTGAAATAAGCCTTTTCAGAGCGTAAAAAGCTCAAAAAGCACACTTTCACAGCCAAGTGGCTGCAATCATCATCTTCTTGATGGAAAAGGTGGTTTCGTGTCTTTTCGTGGCCTGTTTTGGCAGATGTTTCACTTTTTTTGGCATGAGGGACCACTCTGTGATTTTGGCCCTGTTATGTGACTGCATACGGTGAAATAAGCCTTTTCAGAGCGTAAAAAGCTCAAAAAGCACACTTTCACAGCCAAGTGGCTGCAATCATCATCTTCTTGATGGAAAAGGTGGTTTCGTTTCTTTTCGTGGCCTGTTTTGGCAGATTTTTCACTTTTTTTGGCATGAGGGACCACTCTGTGATTTTGTGACTGCATGCGGTGAAATAAGCCTTTTCAGAGCGTAAAAAGCTCAAAAAGCACACTTTCACAGCCAAGTGGCTGCAATCATCATCTTCTTGATGGAAAAGGTGGTTTCGTGTCTTTTCGTGGCCTGTTTTGGCAGATTTTTCACTTTTTTTGGCATGAGGGACCACTCTGTGATTTTGGCCCTGTTATGTGACTGCATACGGTGAAATAAGCCTTTTCAGAGCGTAAAAAGCTCAAAAAGCACACTTTCACAGGCAAGTGGCTGCAATCATCATCTTCTTGATGGAAAAGGTGGTTTCGTGTCTTTTCCTGGCCTGTTTTGGCAGATGTTTCACTTTTTTTGGCATGAGGGACCACTCTCTGATTTTGGCCCTGTTATGTGACTGCATACGGTGAAATAAGCCTTTTCAGAGCGTAAAAAGCTCAAAAAGCACACTTTCACAGCCAAGCGGCTGCAATCATCATCTTCTTGATGGAAAAGGTGGTTTCGTGTCTTTTCGTGGCCTGTTTTGGCAGATTTTTCACTTTTTTTGGCATGAGGGACCACTCTGTGATTTTGGCCCTGTTATGTGACTGCATACGGTGAAATAAGCCTTTTCAGAGCGTAAAAAGCTCAAAAAGCACACTTTCACAGCCAAGTGGCTGCAATCATCATCTTCTTGATGGAAAAGGTGGTTTCGTGTCTTTTCCTGGCCTGTTTTGGCAGATGTTTCACTTTTTTTGGCATGAGGGACCACTCTGTGATTTTGGCCCTGTTATGTGACTGCATACGGTGAAATAAGCCTTTTCAGAGCGTAAAAAGCTCAAAAAGCACACTTTCACAGCCAAGTGGCTGCAATCATCATCTTCTTGATGGAAAAGGTGGTTTCGTGTCTTTTCCTGGCCTGTTTTGGCAGATGTTTCACTTTTTTTGGCATGAGGGACCACTCTCTGATTTTGGCCCTGTTATGTGACTGCATACGGTGAAATAAGCCTTTTCAGAGCGTAAAAAGCTCAAAAAGCACACTTTTACAGCCAAGTGGCTGCAATCATCATCTTCTTGATGGAAAAGGTGGTTTCGTGTCTGTTCCTGGCCTGTTTTGGCAGATGTTTCACTTTTTTTGGCATGAGGGACCACTCTGTGATTTTGTGACTGCATACGGTGAAATAAGCCTTTTCAGAGCGTAAAAAGCTCAAAAAGCACACTTTCACAGCCAAGTGGTTGCAATCATCATCTTCTTGATGGAAAAGGTGGTTTCGTGTCTTTTCGTGTCCTGTTTTGGCAGATTTTTCACTTTTTTTGGCATGAGGGACCACTCTGTGATTTTGGCCCTGTTATGTGACTGCATACGGTGAAATAAGCCTTTTCAGAGCGTAAAAAGCTCAAAAAGCACACTTTCACAGCCAAGTGGCTGCAATCATCATCTTCTTGATGGAAAAGGTGGTTTCGTGTCTTTTCGTGGCCTGTTTTGGCAGATTTTTCACTTTTTTTGGCATGAGGGACCACTCTGTGATTTTGGCCCTGTTATGTGACTGGATACGGTGAAATAAGCCTTTTCAGAGCGTAAAAAGCTCAAAAAGCACACTTTCACAGCCAAGTGGCTGCAATCATCATCTTGATGGAAAAGGTGGTTTCGTGTCTTTTCGTGGCCTGTTTTGGCAGATTTTTCACTTTTTTTGGCATGAGGGACCACTCTGTGATTTTGGCCCTGTTATGTGACTGCATACGGTGAAATAAGCCTTTTCAGAGCGTAAAAAGCTCAAAAAGCACACTTTCACAGCCAAGTGGCTGCAATCATCATCTTGATGGAAAAGGTGGTTTCGTGTCTTTTCGTGGCCTGTTTTGGCAGATTTTTCACTTTTTTTGGCATGAGGGACCACTCTGTGATTTTGTGACTGCATGCGGTGAAATAAGCCTTTTCAGAGCGTAAAAAGCTCAAAAGCACACTTTCACAGCCAAGTGGCTGCAATCATCATCTTCTTGATGGAAAAGGTGGTTTCGTGTCTTTTCGTGGCCTGTTTTGGCAGATTTTTCACTTTTTTGGCATGAGGGACCACTCTGTGATTTTGGCCCTGTTATGTGACTGCATACGGTGAAATAAGCCTTTTCAGAGCGTAAAAAGCTCAAAAAGCACACTTTCACAGCCAAGTGGCTGCAATCATCATCTTGATGGAAAAGGTGGTTTCGTGTCTTTTCGTGGCCTGTTTTGGCAGATTTTTCACTTTTTTTGGCATGAGGGACCACTCTGTGATTTTGGCCCTGTTATGTGACTGCATACGGTGAAATAAGCCTTTTCAGAGCGTAAAAAGCTCAAAAAGCACACTTTCACAGCCAAGTGGCTGCAATCATCATCTTCTTGATGGAAAAGGTGGTTTCGTGTCTTTTCCTGGCCTGTTTTGGCAGATGTTTCACTTTTTTTGTCATGAGGGCCCACTCTCTGATTTTGGCCCTCTTATGTGACTGCATACGGTGAAATAAGCCTTTTCAGAGCGTAAAAAGCTCAAAAAGCACACTTTCACAGCCAAGTGGCTGCAATCATCATCTTCTTGATGGAAAAGGTGGTTTCGTGTCTTTTCCTGGCCTGTTTTGGCAGATGTTTCACTTTTTTTGGCATGAGGGACCACTCTCTGATTTTGGCCCTGTTATGTGACTGCATACGGTGAAATAAGCCTTTTCAGACCGTAAAAAGCTCAAAAAGCACACTTTCACAGCCAAGCGGCTGCAATCATCATCTTCTTGATGGAAAAGGTGGTTTCGTGTCTTTTCGTGGCCTGTTTTGGCAGATTTTTCACTTTTTTTGGCATGAGGGACCACTCTGTGATTTTGTGACTGCATGCGGTGAAATAAGCCTTTTCAGAGCGTAAAAAGCTCAAAAAGCACACTTTCACAGCCAAGTGGCTGCAATCATCATCTTCTTGATGGAAAAGGTGGTTTCGTGTCTTTTGCTGGCCTGTTTTGGCAGATGTTTCACTTATTTTGGCATGCGGGACCACTCTGTGATTTTGTGACTGCATACGGTGAAATAAGCCTTTTCAGAGCGTAAAAAGCTCAAAAAGCACACTTTCACAGCCAAGTGGTTGCAATCATCATCTTCTTGATGGAAAAGGTGGTTTCGTGTCTTTTCGTGGCCTGTTTTGGCAGATTTTTCACTTTTTTTGGCATGAGGGACCACTCTGTGATTTTGGCCCTGTTTTGTGACTGCATACGGTGAAATAAGCCTTTTTAGAGCGTAAAAAGCTCAAAAAGCACACTTTCACAGCCAAGTGGCTGCAATCATCATCTTCTTGATGGAAAAGGTGGTTTCGTGTCTTTTCCTGGCCTGTTTTGGCAGATGTTTCACTTTTTTTGGCAAGAGGGACCACTCTGTGATTTTGGCCCTGTTATGTGACTGCATACGGTGAAATAAGCCTTTTCAGAGCGTAAAAAGCTCAAAAAGCACACTTTCACAGCCAAGTGGCTGCAATCATCATCTTGATGGAAAAGGTGGTTTCGTGTCTTTTCGTGGCCTGTTTTGGCAGATTTTTCACTTTTTTTGGCATGAGGGACCACTCTGTGATTTTGGCCCTGTTATGTGACTGCATACGGTGAAATAAGCCTTTTCAGAGCTTAAAAACCTTAAAAAGCACACTTTCACAGCCAAGTGGCTGCAATCATCATCTTCTTGATGGAAAAGGTGGTTTCGTGTCTTTTCCTGGCCTGTTTTGGCAGATGTTTCACTTTTTTTGGCATGAGGGACCACTCTGTGATTTTGGCCCTGTTATGTGACTGCATACGGTGAAATAAGCCTTTTCAGAGCGTAAAAAGCTCAAAAAGCACACTTTCAGAGCCAAGTGGCTGCAATCATCATCTTCTTGATGGAAAAGGTGGTTTCGTGTCTTTTCCTGGCCTGTTTTGGCAGATGTTTCACTTATTTTGGCATGCGGGACCACTCTGTGATTTTGTGACTGCATACGGTGAAATAAGCCTTTTCAGAGCGTAAAAAGCTCAAAAAGCACACTTTCACAGCCAAGTGGCTGCAATCATCATCTTGATGGAAAAGGTGGTTTCGTGTCTTTTCGTGGCCTGTTTTGGCAGATTTTTCACTTTTTTTGGCATGAGGGACCACTCTGTGATTTTGTGACTGCATGCGGTGAAATAAGCCTTTTCAGAGCGTAAAAAGCTCAAAAAGCACACTTTCACAGCCAAGTGGCTGCAATCATCATCTTCTTGATGGAAAAGGTGGTTTCGTGTCTTTTCGTGGCCTGTTTTGGCAGATTTTTCACTTTTTTTGGCATGAGGGACCACTCTGTGATTTTGGCCCTGTTATGTGACTGCATACGGTGAAATAAGCCTTTTCAGAGCGTAAAAAGCTCAAAAAGCACACTTTCACAGCCAAGTGGCTGCAATCATCATCTTGATGGAAAAGGTGGTTTCGTGTCTTTTCGTGGCCTGTTTTGGCAGATTTTTCACTTTTTTTGGCATGAGGGACCACTCTGTGATTTTGGCCCTGTTATGTGACTGCATACGGTGAAATAAGCCTTTTCAGAGCGTAAAAAGCTCAAAAAGCACACTTTCACAGCCAAGTGGCTGCAATCATCATCTTCTTGATGGAAAAGGTGGTTTCGTGTCTTTTCCTGGCCTGTTTTGGCAGATGTTTCACTTTTTTTGTCATGAGGGCCCACTCTCTGATTTTGGCCCTCTTATGTGACTGCATACGGTGAAATAAGCCTTTTCAGAGCGTAAAAAGCTCAAAAAGCACACTTTCACAGCCAAGTGGCTGCAATCATCATCTTCTTGATGGAAAAGGTGGTTTCGTGTCTTTTCGTGGCCTGTTTTGGCAGATATTTCACTTTTTTTGGCATGAGGGACCACTCTGTGATTTTGGCCCTGTTATGTGACTGCATACGGTGAAATAAGCCTTTTCAGAGCGTAAAAAGCTCAAAAAGCACACTTTCACAGGCAAGTGGCTGCAATCATCATCTTCTTGATGGAAAAGGTGGTTTCGTGTCTTTTCCTGGCCTGTTTTGGCAGATGTTTCACTTTTTTTGGCATGAGGGACCACTCTCTGATTTTGGCCCTGTTATGTGACTGCATACGGTGAAATAAGCCTTTTCAGAGCGTAAAAAGCTCAAAAAGCACACTTTCACAGCCAAGCGGCTGCAATCATCATCTTCTTGATGGAAAAGGTGGTTTCGTGTCTTTTCGTGGCCTGTTTTGGCAGATTTTTCACTTTTTTTGGCATGAGGGACCACTCTGTGATTTTGTGACTGCATGCGGTGAAATAAGCCTTTTCAGAGCGTAAAAAGCTCAAAAAGCACACTTTCACAGCCAAGTGGCTGCAATCATCATCTTCTTGATGGAAAAGGTGGTTTCGTGTCTTTTGCTGGCCTGTTTTGGCAGATGTTTCACTTATTTTGGCATGCGGGACCACTCTGTGATTTTGTGACTGCATACGGTGAAATAAGCCTTTTCAGAGCGTAAAAAGCTCAAAAAGCACACTTTCACAGCCAAGTGGCTGCAATCATCATCTTGATGGAAAAGGTGGTTTCGTGTCTTTTCGTGGCCTGTTTTGGCAGATTTTTCA
This sequence comes from Lutjanus erythropterus, assembly GCF_056507025.1. Taxonomy (NCBI): domain Eukaryota; kingdom Metazoa; phylum Chordata; class Actinopteri; order Lutjaniformes; family Lutjanidae; genus Lutjanus; species Lutjanus erythropterus. Next base: position 13,532 of record NW_028146681.1, on the reverse strand, counting down.
CTTTTTTTGGCATGAGGGACCACTCTGTGATTTTGTGACTGCATGCGGTGAAATAAGCCTTTTCAGAGCGTAAAAAGCTCAAAAAGCACACTTTCACAGCCAAGTGGCTGCAATCATCATCTTCTTGATGGAAAAGGTGGTTTCGTGTCTTTTCCTGGCCTGTTTTGGCAGATGTTTCACTTTTTTTGTCATGAGGGCCCACTCTCTGATTTTGGCCCTCTTATGTGACTGCATACGGTGAAATAAGCCTTTTCAGAGCGTAAAAAGCTCAAAAAGCACACTTTCACAGCCAAGTGGCTGCAATCATCATCTTCTTGATGGAAAAGGTGGTTTCGTGTCTTTTCGTGGCCTGTTTTGGCAGATGTTTCACTTTTTTTGGCATGAGGGACCACTCTGTGATTTTGGCCCTGTTATGTGACTGCATACGGTGAAATAAGCCTTTTCAGAGCGTAAAAAGCTCAAAAAGCACACTTTCACAGCCAAGTGGCTGCAATCATCATCTTCTTGATGGAAAAGGTGGTTTCGTGTCTTTTCGTGGCCTGTTTTGGCAGATTTTTCACTTTTTTTCACTTTTTTTGGCATGAGGGACCACTCTGTGATTTTGTGACTGCATGCGGTGAAATAAGCCTTTTCAGAGCGTAAAAAGCTCAAAAAGCACACTTTCACAGCCAAGTGGCTGCAATCATCATCTTCTTGATGGAAAAGGTGGTTTCGTGTCTTTTGCTGGCCTGTTTTGGCAGATGTTTCACTTATTTTGGCATGCGGGACCACTCTTTGATTTTGTGACTGCATACGGTGAAATAAGCCTTTTCAGAGCGTAAAAAGCTCAAAAAGCACACTTTCACAGCCAAGTGGCTGCAATCATCATCTTCTTGATGGAAAAGGTGGTTTCGTGTCTTTTCCTGGCCTGTTTTGGCAGATGTTTCACTTTTTTTGTCATGAGGGCCCACTCTCTGATTTTGGCCCTCTTATGTGACTGCATACGGTGAAATAAGCCTTTTCAGAGCGTAAAAAGCTCAAAAAGCACACTTTCACAGCCAAGTGGCTGCAATCATCATCTTCTTGATGGAAAAGGTGGTTTCGTGTCTTTTCGTGGCCTGTTTTGGCAGATTTTTCACTTTTTTTGGCATGAGGGACCACTCTGTGATTTTGTGACTGCATGCGGTGAAATAAGCCTTTTCAGAGCGTAAAAAGCTCAAAAAGCACACTTTCACAGCCAAGTGGCTGCAATCATCATCTTCTTGATGGAAAAGGTGGTTTCGTGTCTTTTCGTGGCCTGTTTTGGCAGATTTTTCACTTTTTTTGGCATGAGGGACCACTCTGTGATTTTGGCCCTGTTATGTGACTGCATATGGTGAAATAAGCCTTTTCAGAGCGTAAAAAGCTCAAAAAGCACACTTTCACAGGCAAGTGGCTGCAATCATCATCTTCTTGATGGAAAAGGTGGTTTTGTGTCTTTTCCTGGCCTGTTTTGGCAGATGTTTCACTTTTTTTTGGCATGAGGGACCACTCTCTGATTTTGGCCCTGTTATGTGACTGCATACGGTGAAATAAGCCTTTTCAGAGCGTAAAAAGCTCAAAAAGCACACTTTCACAGCCAAGCGGCTGCAATCATCATCTTCTTGATGGAAAAGGTGGTTTCGTGTCTTTTCGTGGCCTGTTTTGGCAGATTTTTCACCTTTTTTGGCATGAGGGACCACTCTGTGATTTTGTGACTGCATGCGGTGAAATAAGCCTTTTCAGAGCGTAAAAAGCTCAAAAAGCACACTTTCACAGCCAAGTGGCTGCAATCATCATCTTGATGGAAAAGGTGGTTTAGTGTCTTTTCGTGGCCTGTTTTGGCAGATTTTTCACTTTTTTTGGCATGAGGGACCACTCTGTGATTTTGGCCCTGTTATGTGACTGCATACGGTGAAATAAGCCTTTTCAGAGCGTAAAAAGCTCAAAAAGCACACTTTCACAGCCAAGTGGCTGCAATCATCATCTTCTTGATGGAAAAGGTGGTTTTCGTGTCTTTTCCTGGCCTGTTTTGGCAGATGTTTCACTTTTTTTGGCATGAGGGACCACTCTGTGATTTTGGCCCTGTTATGTGACTGCATACGGTGAAATAAGCCTTTTCAGAGCGTAAAAAGCTCAAAAAGCACACTTTCACAGCCAAGTGGCTGCAATCATCATCTTCTTGATGGAAAAGGTGGTTTCGTGTCTTTTCCTGGCCTGTTTTGGCAGATTTTTTCACTTTTTTTGGCATGAGGGACCACTCTGTGATTTTGGCCCTGTTATGTGACTGCATACGGTGAAATAAGCCTTTTTAGAGCGTAAAAAGCTCAAAAAGCACACTTTCACAGCCAAGTGGCTGCAATCATCATCTTCTTGATGGAAAAGGTGGTTTCGTGTCTTTTCGTGGCCTGTTTTGGCAGATATTTCACTTTTTTGGCATGAGGGACCACTCTGTGATTTTGTGACTGCATGCGGTGAAATAAGCCTTTTCAGAGCGTAAAAAGCTCAAAAAGCACACTTTCACAGCCAAGTGGCTGCAATCATCATCTTCTTGATGGAAAAGGTGGTTTCGTGTCTTTTCGTGGCCTGTTTTGGCAGATATTTCACTTTTTTTTGGCATGAGGGACCACTCTGTGATTTTGGCCCTGTTATGTGACTGCATACGGTGAAATAAGCCTTTTCAGAGCGTAAAAAGCTCAAAAAGCACACTTTCACAGCCAAGTGGCTGCAATCATCATCTTCTTGATGGAAAAGGTGGTTTCGTGTCTTTTCGTGGCCTGTTTTGGCAGATATTTCACTTTTTTGGCATGAGGGACCACTCTGTGATTTTGGCCCTGTTATGTGACTGCATACGGTGAAATAAGCCTTTTCAGAGCGTAAAAGCTCAAAAAGCACACTTTCACAGCCAAGTGGTTGCAATCATCATCTTCTTGATGGAAAAGGTGGTTTCGTGTCTTTTCGTGGCCTGTTTTGGCAGATTTTTCACTTTTTTTGGCGTGAGGGACCACTCTGTGATTTTGTGACTGCATGCGGTGAAATAAGCCTTTTCAGAGCGTAAAAAGCTCAAAAAGCACACTTTCACAGCCAAGTGGCTGCAATCATCATCTTCTTGATGGAAAAGGTGGTTTCGTGTCTTTTCCTGGCCTGTTTTGGCAGATGTTTCACTTTTTTTGGCATGAGGGCCCACTCTCTGATTTTGGCCCTCTTATGTGACTGCATACGGTGAAATAAGCCTTTTCAGAGCGTAAAAAGCTCAAAAAGCACACTTTCACAGCCAAGTGGTTGCAATCATCATCTTCTTGATGGAAAAGGTGATTTCGTGTCCTTTTCGTGGCCTGTTTTGGCAGATGTTTCACTTTTTTTGGCATGAGGGACCACTCTGTGATTTTGGCCCTGTTATGTGACTGCATACGGTGAAATAAGCCTTTTCAGAGCGTAAAAAGCTCAAAAAGCACACTTTCACAGCCAAGTGGCTGCAATCATCATCTTCTTGATGGAAAAGGTGGTTTCGTTTCTTTTCGTGGCCTATTTTGGCAGATTTTCACTTTTTTTGGCATGAGGGACCACTCTGTGATTTTGGCCCTGTTATGTGACTGCATACGGTGAAATAAGCCTTTTCAGAGCGTAAAAAGCTCAAAAAGCACACTTTCACAGCCAAGTGGCTGCAATCATCATCTTCTTGATGGAAAAGGTGGTTTCGTGTCTTTTCCTGGCCTGTTTTGGCAGATGTTTCACTTTTTTTGGCATGAGGGACCACTCTGTGATTTTGTGACTGCATGCGGTGAAATAAGCCTTTTCAGAGCGTAAAAAGCTCAAAAAGCACACTTTCACAGCCAAGTGGCTGCAATCATCATCTTCTTGATGGAAAAGGTGGTTTCGTGTCTTTTCCTGGCCTGTTTTGGCAGATGTTTCACTTTTTTTGGCATGAGGGCCCACTCTCTGATTTTGGCCCTCTTATGTGACTGCATACGGTGAAATAAGCCTTTTCAGAGCGTAAAAAGCTCAAAAAGCACACTTTCACAGCCAAGTGGCTGCAATCATCATCTTCTTGATGGAAAAGGTGGTTTCGTGTCTTTTCGTGGCCTGTTTTGGCAGATTTTTCACTTTTTTTGGCATGAGGGACCACTCTGTGATTTTGGCCCTGTTATGTGACTGCATACGGTGAAATAAGCCTTTTCAGAGCGTAAAAAGCTCAAAAAGCACACTTTCACAGCCAAGTGGCTGCAATCATCATCTTCTTGATGGAAAAGGTGGTTTCGTGTCTTTTCGTGGCCTGTTTTGGCAGATATTTCACTTTTTTTGGCATGAGGGGACCACTCTGTGATTTTGTGACTGCATGCGGTGAAATAAGCCTTTTCAGAGCGTAAAAAGCTCAAAAAGCACACTTTCACAGCCAAGTGGCTGCAATCATCATCTTCTTGATGGAAAAGGTGGTTTCGTGTCTTTTCGTGGCCTGTTTTGGCAGATATTTCACTTTTTTTGGCATGAGGGACCACTCTGTGATTTTGTGACTGCATGCGGTGAAATAAGCCTTTTCAGAGCGTAAAAAGCTCAAAAAGCACACTTTCACAGCCAAGTGGCTGCAATCATCATCTTCTTGATGGAAAAGGTGGTTTCGTGTCTTTTCGTGGCCTGTTTTGGCAGATTTTTCACTTTTTTTGGCATGAGGGACCACTCTGTGATTTTGGCCCTGTTATGTGACTGCATACGGTGAAATAAGCCTTTTCAGAGCGTAAAAAGCTCAAAAAGCACACTTTCACAGCCAAGTGGCTGCAATCATCATCTTCTTGATGGAAAAGGTGGTTTCGTGTCTTTTCGTGGCCTGTTTTGGCAGATTTTTCACTTTTTTTGGCATAAGGGACCACTCTGTGATTTTGTGACTGCATGCGGTGAAATAAGCCTTTTCAGAGCGTAAAAAGCTCAAAAAGCACACTTTCACAGCCAAGTGGCTGCAATCATCATCTTCTTGATGGAAAAGGTGGTTTCGTGTCTTTTCCTGGCCTATTTTGGCAGATGTTTCACTTTTTTTGGCATGAGGGACCACTCTCTGATTTTGGCCCTGTTATGTGACTGCATACGGTGAAATAAGCCTTTTTAGAGCGTAAAAAGCTCAAAAAGCACACTTTCACAGCCAAGTGGCTGCAATCATCATCTTCTTGATGGAAAAGGTGGTTTCGTGTCTTTTCCTGGCCTGTTTTGGCAGATGTTTCACTTTTTTTGGCATGAGGGACCACTCTGTGATTTTGTGACTGCATGCGGTGAAATAAGCCTTTTCAGAGCGTAAAAAGCTCAAAAAGCACACTTGGCTGCAATCATCATCTTCTTGATGGAAAAGGTGGTTTCGTGTCTTTTCCTGGCCTGTTTTGGCAGATGTTTCACTTTTTTTGGCATGAGGGCCCACTCTCTGATTTTGGCCCTCTTATGTGACTGCATACGGTGAAATAAGCCTTTTCAGAGCGTAAAAAGCTCAAAAAGCACACTTTCACAGCCAAGTGGCTGCAATCATCATCTTCTTGATGGAAAAGGTGGTTTCGTGTCTTTTCGTGGCCTGTTTTGGCAGATTTTTCACTTTTTTTGGCATGAGGGACCACTCTGTGATTTTGGCCCTGTTATGTGACTGCATACGGTGAAATAAGCCTTTTCAGAGCGTAAAAAGCTCAAAAAGCACACTTTCACAGCCAAGTGGCTGCAATCATCATCTTCTTGATGGAAAAGGTGGTTTCGTGTCTTTTCGTGGCCTGTTTTGGCAGATTTTTCACTTTTTTTGGCATGAGGGCCCACTCTCTGATTTTGGCCCTGTTATGTGACTGCATACGGTGAAATAAGCCTTTTCAGAGCGTAAAAAGCTCAAAAAGCACACTTTCACAGCCAAGTGGCTGCAATCATCATCTTCTTGATGGAAAAGGTGGTTTCGTGTCTTTTCGTGGCCTGTTTTGGCAGATATTTCACTTTTTTTGGCATGAGGGACCACTCTGTGATTTTGTGACTGCATGCGGTGAAATAAGCCTTTTCAGAGCGTAAAAAGCTCAAAAGCACACTTTCACAGCCAAGTGGCTGCAATCATCATCTTCTTGATGGAAAAGGTGGTTTCGTGTCTTTTCGTGGCCTGTTTTGGCAGATTTTTCACTTTTTTTGGCATGAGGGACCACTCTGTGATTTTGGCCCTGTTATGTGACTGCATACGGTGAAATAAGCCTTTTCAGAGCGTAAAAAGCTCAAAAAGCACACTTTCACAGCCAAGTGGCTGCAATCATCATCTTCTTGATGGAAAAGGTGGTTTCGTGTCTTTTCGTGGCCTGTTTTGGCAGATTTTTCACTTTTTTTGGCATGAGGGACCACTCTGTGATTTTGTGACTGCATGCGGTGAAATAAGCCTTTTCAGAGCGTAAAAAGCTCAAAAAGCACACTTTCACAGCCAAGTGGCTGCAATCATCATCTTCTTGATGGAAAAGGTGGTTTCGTGTCTTTTCGTGGCCTATTTTGGCAGATTTTTCACTTTTTTTGGCATGAGGGACCACTCTGTGATTTTGGCCCTGTTATGTGACTGCATACGGTGAAATAAGCCTTTTCAGAGCGTAAAAAGCTCAAAAAGCACACTTTCACAGCCAAGTGGCTGCAATCATCATCTTCTTGATGGAAAAGGTGGTTTCGTGTCTTTTCCTGGCCTGTTTTGGCAGATGTTTCACTTTTTTTGGCATGAGGGACCACTCTGTGATTTTGGCCCTGTTATGTGACTGGATACGGTGAAATAAGCCTTTTCAGAGCGTAAAAAGCTCAAAAAGCACACTTTCACAGCCAAGTGGCTGCAATCATCATCTTCTTGATGGAAAAGGTGGTTTCGTGTCTTTTCGTGGCCTGTTTTGGCAGATATTTCACTTTTTTTGGCATGAGGGACCACTCTGTGATTTTGTGACTGCATGCGGTGAAATAAGCCTTTTCAGAGCGTAAAAAGCTCAAAAAGCACACTTTCACAGCCAAGTGGCTGCAATCATCATCTTCTTGATGGAAAAGGTGGTTTCGTGTCTTTTCATGGCCTGTTTTGGCAGATTTTTCACTTTTTTTGGCATGAGGGACCACTCTGTGATTTTGTGACTGCATGCGGTGAAATAAGCCTTTTCAGAGCGTAAAAAGCTCAAAAAGCACACTTTCACAGCCAAGTGGCTGCAATCATCATCTTCTTGATGGAAAAGGTGGTTTCGTGTCTTTTTGTGGCCTATTTTGGCAGATTTTTCACTTTTTTTGGCATGAGGGACCACTCTGTGATTTTGGCCCTGTTATGTGACTGCATACGGTGAAATAAGCCTTTTCAGAGCGTAAAAAGCTCAAAAAGCACACTTTCACAGCCAAGTGGCTGCAATCATCATCTTGATGGAAAAGGTGGTTTCGTGTCTTTTTGTGGCCTGTTTTGGCAGATTTTTCACTTTTTTTGGCATGAGGGACCACTCTGTGATTTTGTGACTGCATGCGGTGAAATAAGCCTTTTCAGAGCGTAAAAAGCTCAAAAAGCACACTTTCACAGCCAAGTGGCTGCAATCATCATCTTCTTGATGGAAAAGGTGGTTTCGTGTCTTTTCGTGGCCTATTTTGGCAGATTTTTCACTTTTTTTGGCATGAGGGACCACTCTGTGATTTTGGCCCTGTTATGTGACTGCATACGGTGAAATAAGCCTTTTCAGAGCGTAAAAAGCTCAAAAAGCACACTTTCACAGCCAAGTGGCTGCAATCATCATCTTCTTGATGGAAAAGGTGGTTTCGTGTCTTTTCCTGGCCTGTTTTGGCAGATGTTTCACTTTTTTTGGCATGAGGGACCACTCTCTGATTTTGGCCCTGTTATGTGACTGGATACGGTGAAATAAGCCTTTTCAGAGCGTAAAAAGCTCAAAAAGCACACTTTCACAGCCAAGTGGCTGCAATCATCATCTTCTTGATGGAAAAGGTGGTTTCGTGTCTTTTCGTGGCCTGTTTTGGCAGATATTTCACTTTTTATGGCATGAGGGACCACTCTGTGATTTTGTGACTGCATGCGGTGAAATAAGCCTTTTCAGAGCGTAAAAAGCTCAAAAAGCACACTTTCACAGCCAAGTGGCTGCAATCATCATCTTCTTGATGGAAAAGGTGGTTTCGTGTCTTTTCCTGGCCTATTTTGGCAGATGTTTCACTTTTTTTGGCATGAGGGACCACTCTCTGATTTTGGCCCTGTTATGTGACTGCATACGGTGAAATAAGCCTTTTTAGAGCGTAAAAAGCTCAAAAAGCACACTTTCACAGCCAAGTGGCTGCAATCATCATCTTCTTGATGGAAAAGGTGGTTTCGTGTCTTTTCCTGGCCTGTTTTGGCAGATGTTTCACTTTTTTTGGCATGAGGGACCACTCTGTGATTTTGTGACTGCATGCGGTGAAATAAGCCTTTTCAGAGCGTAAAAAGCTCAAAAAGCACACTTTCACAGCCAAGTGGCTGCAATCATCATCTTCTTGATGGAAAAGGTGGTTTCGTGTCTTTTCGTGGCCTGTTTTGGCAGATTTTTCACTTTTTTTGGCATGAGGGACCACTCTGTGATTTTGTGACTGCATGCGGTGAAATAAGCCTTTTCAGAGCGTAAAAAGCTCAAAAAGCACACTTTCACAGCCAAGTGGCTGCAATCATCATCTTCTTGATGGAAAAGGTGGTTTCGTGTCTTTTCGTGGCCTATTTTGGCAGATTTTTCACTTTTTTTGGCATGAGGGACCACTCTGTGATTTTGGCCCTGTTATGTGACTGCATACGGTGAAATAAGCCTTTTCAGAGCGTAAAAAGCTCAAAAAGCACACTTTCACAGCCAAGTGGCTGCAATCATCATCTTCTTGATGGAAAAGGTGGTTTCGTGTCTTTTCCTGGCCTGTTTTGGCAGATTTTTCACTTTTTTTGGCATGAGGGACCACTCTGTGATTTTGGCCCTGTTATGTGACTGGATACGGTGAAATAAGCCTTTTCAGAGCGTAAAAAGCTCAAAAAGCACACTTTCACAGCCAAGTGGCTGCAATCATCATCTTCTTGATGGAAAAGGTGGTTTCGTGTCTTTTCGTGGCCTGTTTTGGCAGATATTTCACTTTTTTTGGCATGAGGGACCACTCTGTGATTTTGTGACTGCATGCGGTGAAATAAGCCTTTTCAGAGCGTAAAAAGCTCAAAAAGCACACTTTCACAGCCAAGTGGCTGCAATCATCATCTTGATGGAAAAGGTGGTTTCGTGTCTTTTTGTGGCCTGTTTTGGCACATTTTTCACTTTTTTTGGCATGAGGGACCACTCTGTGATTTTGTGACTGCATACGGTGAAATAAGCCTTTTCAGAGCGTAAAAAGCTCAAAAAGCACACTTTCACAGCCAAGTGGCTGCAATCATCATCTTCTTGATGGAAAAGGTGGTTTCGTGTCTTTTCCTGGCCTGTTTTGGCAGATGTTTCACTTTTTTTGTCATGAGGGCCCACTCTCTGATTTTGGCCCTCTTATGTGACTGCATACGGTGAAATAAGCCTTTTCAGAGCGTAAAAAGCTCAAAAAGCACACTTTCACAGCCAAGTGGCTGCAATCATCATCTTCTTGATGGAAAAGGTGGTTTCGTGTCTTTTCCTGGCCTGTTTTGGCAGATGTTTCACTTTTTTGGCATGAGGGACCACTCTGTGATTTTGGCCCTGTTATGTGACTGCATACGGTGAAATAAGCCTTTTCAGAGCGTAAAAAGCTCAAAAAGCACACTTTCACAGCCAAGTGGCTGCAATCATCATCTTCTTGATGGAAAAGGTGGTTTCGTGTCTTTTCGTGGCCTGTTTTGGCAGATTTTTCACTTTTTTTGGCATGAGGGACCACTCTGTGATTTTGTGACTGCATGCGGTGAAATAAGCCTTTTCAGAGCGTAAAAAGCTCAAAAAGCACACTTTCACAGCCAAGTGGCTGCAATCATCATCTTCTTGATGGAAAAGGTGGTTTCGTGTCTTTTGCTGGCCTGTTTTGGCAGATGTTTCACTTATTTTGGCATGCGGGACCACTCTTTGATTTTGTGACTGCATACGGTGAAATAAGCCTTTTCAGAGCGTAAAAAGCTCAAAAAGCACACTTTCACAGCCAAGTGGCTGCAATCATCATCTTCTTGATGGAAAAGGTGGTTTCGTGTCTTTTCCTGGCCTGTTTTGGCAGATGTTTCACTTTTTTTGTCATGAGGGCCCACTCTCTGATTTTGGCCCTCTTATGTGACTGCATACGGTGAAATAAGCCTTTTCAGAGCGTAAAAAGCTCAAAAAGCACACTTTCACAGCCAAGTGGCTGCAATCATCATCTTCTTGATGGAAAAGGTGGTTTCGTGTCTTTTCGTGGCCTGTTTTGGCAGATTTTTCACTTTTTTTGGCATGAGGGACCACTCTGTGATTTTGTGACTGCATGCGGTGAAATAAGCCTTTTCAGAGCGTAAAAAGCTCAAAAAGCATTCTTTTCGTGGCCTGTTTTGGCAGATTTTTCACTTTTTTTGGCATGAGGGACCACTCTGTGATTTTGGCCCTGTTATGTGACTGCATATGGTGAAATAAGCCTTTTCAGAGCGTAAAAAGCTCAAAAAGCACACTTTCACAGGCAAGTGGCTGCAATCATCATCTTCTTGATGGAAAAGGTGGTTTTGTGTCTTTTCCTGGCCTGTTTTGGCAGATGTTTCACTTTTTTTGGCATGAGGGACCACTCTCTGATTTTGGCCCTGTTATGTGACTGCATACGGTGAAATAAGCCTTTTCAGAGCGTAAAAAGCTCAAAAAGCACACTTTCACAGCCAAGCGGCTGCAATCATCATCTTCTTGATGGAAAAGGTGGTTTCGTGTCTTTTCGTGGCCTGTTTTGGCAGATTTTTCACCTTTTTTGGCATGAGGGACCACTCTGTGATTTTGTGACTGCATGCGGTGAAATAAGCCTTTTCAGAGCGTAAAAAGCTCAAAAAGCACACTTTCACAGCCAAGTGGCTGCAATCATCATCTTGATGGAAAAGGTGGTTTAGTGTCTTTTCGTGGCCTGTTTTGGCAGATTTTTCACTTTTTTTGGCATGAGGGACCACTCTGTGATTTTGGCCCTGTTATGTGACTGCATACGGTGAAATAAGCCTTTTCAGAGCGTAAAAAGCTCAAAAAGCACACTTTCACAGCCAAGTGGCTGCAATCATCATCTTCTTGATGGAAAAGGTGGTTTCGTGTCTTTTCCTGGCCTGTTTTGGCAGATGTTTCACTTTTTTTGGCATGAGGGACCACTCTGTGATTTTGGCCCTGTTATGTGACTGCATACGGTGAAATAAGCCTTTTCAGAGCGTAAAAAGCTCAAAAAGCACACTTTCACAGCCAAGTGGCTGCAATCATCATCTTCTTGATGGAAAAGGTGGTTTCGTGTCTTTTCCTGGCCTGTTTTGGCAGATTTTTCACTTTTTTTGGCATGAGGGACCACTCTGTGATTTTGGCCCTGTTATGTGACTGCATACGGTGAAATAAGCCTTTTTAGAGCGTAAAAAGCTCAAAAAGCACACTTTCACAGCCAAGTGGCTGCAATCATCATCTTCTTGATGGAAAAGGTGGTTTCGTGTCTTTTCGTGGCCTGTTTTGGCAGATATTTCACTTTTTTTGGCATGAGGGACCACTCTGTGATTTTGTGACTGCATGCGGTGAAATAAGCCTTTTCAGAGCGTAAAAAGCTCAAAAAGCACACTTTCACAGCCAAGTGGCTGCAATCATCATCTTCTTGATGGAAAAGGTGGTTTCGTGTCTTTTCGTGGCCTGTTTTGGCAGATATTTCACTTTTTTTGGCATGAGGGACCACTCTGTGATTTTGGCCCTGTTATGTGACTGCATACGGTGAAATAAGCCTTTTCAGAGCGTAAAAAGCTCAAAAAGCACACTTTCACAGCCAAGTGGCTGCAATCATCATCTTCTTGATGGAAAAGGTGGTTTCGTGTCTTTTCGTGGCCTGTTTTGGCAGATATTTCACTTTTTTTGGCATGAGGACCACTCTGTGATTTTGGCCCTGTTATGTGACTGCATACGGTGAAATAAGCCTTTTCAGAGCGTAAAAAGCTCAAAAAGCACACTTTCACAGCCAAGTGGTTGCAATCATCATCTTCTTGATGGAAAAGGTGGTTTCGTGTCTTTTCGTGGCCTGTTTTGGCAGATTTTTCACTTTTTTTGGCGTGAGGGACCACTCTGTGATTTTGTGACTGCATGCGGTGAAATAAGCCTTTTCAGAGCGTAAAAAGCTCAAAAAGCACACTTTCACAGCCAAGTGGCTGCAATCATCATCTTCTTGATGGAAAAGGTGGTTTCGTGTCTTTTCCTGGCCTGTTTTGGCAGATGTTTCACTTTTTTGGCATGAGGGCCCACTCTCTGATTTTGGCCCTCTTATGTGACTGCATACGGTGAAATAAGCCTTTTCAGAGCGTAAAAAGCTCAAAAAGCACACTTTCACAGCCAAGTGGTTGCAATCATCATCTTCTTGATGGAAAAGGTGATTTCGTGTCTTTTCGTGGCCTGTTTTGGCAGATGTTTCACTTTTTTTGGCATGAGGGACCACTCTGTGATTTTGGCCCTGTTATGTGACTGCATACGGTGAAATAAGCCTTTTCAGAGCGTAAAAAGCTCAAAAAGCACACTTTCACAGCCAAGTGGCTGCAATCATCATCTTCTTGATGGAAAAGGTGGTTTCGTTTCTTTTCGTGGCCTATTTTGGCAGATTTTTCACTTTTTTTGGCATGAGGGACCACTCTGTGATTTTGGCCCTGTTATGTGACTGCATACGGTGAAATAAGCCTTTTCAGAGCGTAAAAAGCTCAAAAAGCACACTTTCACAGCCAAGTGGCTGCAATCATCATCTTCTTGATGGAAAAGGTGGTTTCGTGTCTTTTCCTGGCCTGTTTTGGCAGATGTTTCACTTTTTTTGGCATGAGGGACCACTCTGTGATTTTGTGACTGCATGCGGTGAAATAAGCCTTTTCAGAGCGTAAAAAGCTCAAAAAGCACACTTTCACAGCCAAGTGGCTGCAATCATCATCTTCTTGATGGAAAAGGTGGTTTCGTGTCTTTTCCTGCCTGTTTTGGCAGATGTTTCACTTTTTTTGGCATGAGGGCCCACTCTCTGATTTTGGCCCTCTTATGTGACTGCATACGGTGAAATAAGCCTTTTCAGAGCGTAAAAGCTCAAAAAGCACACTTTCACAGCCAAGTGGCTGCAATCATCATCTTCTTGATGGAAAAGGTGGTTTCGTGTCTTTTCGTGGCCTGTTTTGGCAGATTTTTCACTTTTTTTGGCATGAGGGACCACTCTGTGATTTTGGCCCTGTTATGTGACTGCATACGGTGAAATAAGCCTTTTCAGAGCGTAAAAAGCTCAAAAAGCACACTTTCACAGCCAAGTGGCTGCAATCATCATCTTCTTGATGGAAAAGGTGGTTTCGTGTCTTTTCGTGGCCTGTTTTGGCAGATATTTCACTTTTTTTGGCATGAGGGACCACTCTGTGATTTTGTGACTGCATGCGGTGAAATAAG
>NW_028146680.1:60000-62633 GCF_056507025.1 Lutjanus erythropterus | reverse complement strand
TCTCTTCTCCGGACCCGCTGCCACCACCCACCCCACAACCCACTTCACCCCCAGACCCGGCCTCTCTTCTCCGGACCCGCTGCACCCCCCCAGGCCCTGGGGGGGATGCCTTACCAGGGATCCAGCCTGGCCCTGTGACCCCCAGGCCCTGGGTGGGGATGCCTTACCAGGGATCCAGCCTGACCCTCTGACCCCCAGGCCCTGGGGGGGGGGATGCCTTACCAGTGGGCCAGCCTGGCCCTGTGACCCCCCCCAGGCCCTGGGGGGATGCCTTACCAGGCATCCAGCCTGACCCTCTGACCCCCAGGCCCTGGGGGGGGGGGGATGCCTTACCAGGCATCCAGCCTGACCCTCTGACCCCCAGGCCCTGGGGGGGGGGGGGGGATGCCTTACCAGGGATCCAGCCTGGCCCTGTGACCCCCAGGCCCTGGGTGGGGATGCCTTACCAGGGATCCAGCCTGGCCCTCTGACCCCCCCAGGCCCTGGGGGGGATGCCTTACCAGGGATCCAGCCTGGCCCTGTGACCCCCAGGCCCTGGGTGGGGATGCCTTACCAGGGATCCAGCCTGGCCCTCTGACCCCCCCAGGCCCTGGGTGGGGATGCCTTACCAGGGATCCAGCCTGGCCCTCTGACCCCCCCAGGCCCTGGGTGGGGATGCCTTACCAGGGATCCAGCCTGGCCCTCTGACCCCCCCAGGCCCTGGGGGGGATGCCTTACCAGGGATCCAGCCTGACCCTCTGACCCCCAGGCCCTGGGTGGGGATGCCTTACCAGGGATCCAGCCTGGCCCTCTGACCCCCCAGGCCCTGGGGGCTCCCTTACCAGGGATCCAGCCTGGCCCTCTGACCCCCAGGCCCTGGGGGGCTCCCTTCCCCGGACTCTCCGCCCCACCCCTGGGCTCGGGCTCTCTTCTCCGGACCCGCTGCCACCACCCACCCCACAACCCACTTCACCCCCAGACCCGGCCTCTCTTCTCCGGACCCGCTGCACCCCCCCAGGCCCTGGGGGGGATGCCTTACCAGGGATCCAGCCTGGCCCTGTGACCCCCAGGCCCTGGGTGGGGATGCCTTACCAGGGATCCAGCCTGACCCTCTGACCCCCAGGCCCTGGGGGGGGGGATGCCTTACCAGTGGGCCAGCCTGGCCCTGTGACCCCCCCCAGGCCCTGGGGGGATGCCTTACCAGGCATCCAGCCTGACCCTCTGACCCCCAGGCCCTGGGGGGGGGGGATGCCTTACCAGGCATCCAGCCTGACCCTCTGACCCCCAGGCCCTGGGGGGGGGGGGGGGATGCCTTACCAGGGATCCAGCCTGGCCCTGTGACCCCCAGGCCCTGGGTGGGGATGCCTTACCAGGGATCCAGCCTGGCCCTCTGACCCCCCCAGGCCCTGGGGGGGATGCCTTACCAGGGATCCAGCCTGGCCCTGTGACCCCCAGGCCCTGGGTGGGGATGCCTTACCAGGGATCCAGCCTGGCCCTCTGACCCCCCCAGGCCCTGGGTGGGGATGCCTTACCAGGGATCCAGCCTGGCCCTCTGACCCCCCCAGGCCCTGGGTGGGGATGCCTTACCAGGGATCCAGCCTGGCCCTCTGACCCCCCCAGGCCCTGGGGGGGATGCCTTACCAGGGATCCAGCCTGACCCTCTGACCCCCAGGCCCTGGGTGGGGATGCCTTACCAGGGATCCAGCCTGGCCCTCTGACCCCCCAGGCCCTGGGGGCTCCCTTACCAGGGATCCAGCCTGGCCCTCTGACCCCCAGGCCCTGGGGGGCTCCCTTCCCCGGACTCTCCGCCCCACCCCTGGGCTCGGGCTCTCTTCTCCGGACCCGCTGCCACCACCCACCCCACAACCCACTTCACCCCCAGACCCGGCCTCTCTTCTCCGGACCCGCTGCACCCCCCCAGGCCCTGGGGGGGATGCCTTACCAGGGATCCAGCCTGGCCCTGTGACCCCCAGGCCCTGGGTGGGGATGCCTTACCAGGGATCCAGCCTGACCCTCTGACCCCCAGGCCCTGGGGGGGGGGATGCCTTACCAGTGGGCCAGCCTGGCCCTGTGACCCCCCCCAGGCCCTGGGGGGATGCCTTACCAGGCATCCAGCCTGACCCTCTGACCCCCAGGCCCTGGGGGGGGGGGATGCCTTACCAGGCATCCAGCCTGACCCTCTGACCCCCAGGCCCTGGGGGGGGGGGGGGGATGCCTTACCAGGGATCCAGCCTGGCCCTGTGACCCCCAGGCCCTGGGTGGGGATGCCTTACCAGGGATCCAGCCTGGCCCTCTGACCCCCCCAGGCCCTGGGGGGGATGCCTTACCAGGGATCCAGCCTGGCCCTGTGACCCCCAGGCCCTGGGTGGGGATGCCTTACCAGGGATCCAGCCTGGCCCTCTGACCCCCCCAGGCCCTGGGTGGGGATGCCTTACCAGGGATCCAGCCTGGCCCTCTGACCCCCCCAGGCCCTGGGTGGGGATGCCTTACCAGGGATCCAGCCTGGCCCTCTGACCCCCCCAGGCCCTGGGGGGGATGCCTTACCAGGGATCCAGCCTGACCCTCTGACCCCCAGGCCCTGGGTGGGGATGCCTTACCAGGGATCCAGCCTGGCCCTCTGACCCCCCAGGCCCTGGGGGCTCCCTTACCAGGGA
>NW_028146680.1:35000-40000 GCF_056507025.1 Lutjanus erythropterus | reverse complement strand
CGCTGCCGATGGGTTTCCGGGCCCGGCCCGGGATCCGACAAAGGGACGCCGGGCGTGGAGGGGGGGCTGTGGGCCGTCGGAGGCGAACCCGCAAGGGCCGGAGGAGCCGTCCGTCCGCCCGGACGAACGAACGAACGAACGCCGGCGGGCGGGGGCCCTCCGATGGCGGGTCACGTTTGCCGATCGGTCGGTGGGTCTGGACGGGGGCGTGGGGAAAGAAAAGAAGCTCCGGGAGAAGAAGCGGCCGAGCGGGGACGCCCCCGCCCGCCGTCCCGCATCTCCGTAACCCGGAAGCCCGGCGGGGACCCGTAACCGCTTCGTGAGCCCGTTCCCTGGAAACGGACGGGCCGTTTCCTACCGTGTTCTGCCGCCCGACGCGCCTACGGGGGCCGGCGCGGCCACCCTTCCCTCCGTTCGTGACGTGAGAAAAGTGGTTCTTCAAAACGGACGGGGAGTTTCCTACGGCGTTCCGGCGCTGACCTTCCCGAGGGGTGGGGGGGCGCGGGGAAGGGCCGCGGGCCCGGTTTTACGGCCTGGCCCTCTGACCCGCACGGACGGACGGGGCGTTTCCTACCGTGTTCACAGGGCCCCCCGGAGGTCCGGCCTGGCCCTCTGACCGGGGCCTAGGGGCCTCCCTTACCAGGGACCCAGCCTGGCCCTGTGAACCCCAGGCCCTGGGGGGATGCCTTACCAGGGATCCAGCCTGACCCTCTGACCCCCAGGCCCTGGGGGGGGGGGGGGGATGCCTTACCAGGGATCCAGCCTGGCCCTGTGACCCCCCAGGCCCTGGGGGGATGCCTTACCAGGCATCCAGCCTGACCCTCTGACCCCCAGGCCCTGGGGGGGGATGCCTTACCAGGCATCCAGCCTGACCCTCTGACCCCCAGGCCCTGGGGGGGGGGGGATGCCTTACCAGGGATCCAGCCTGGCCCTGTGACCCCCAGGCCCTGGGTGGGGATGCCTTACCAGGGATCCAGCCTGGCCCTGTGACCCCCAGGCCCTGGGTGGGGATGCCTTACCAGGGATCCAGCCTGGCCCTCTGACCCCCCAGGCCCTGGGGGGGATGCCTTACCAGGGATCCAGCCTGGCCCTCTGACCCCCCCAGGCCCTGGGGGGGATGCCTTACCAGGGATCCAGCCTGGCCCTGTGACCCCCAGGCCCTGGGTGGGGATGCCTTACCAGGGATCCAGCCTGACCCTCTGACCCCCAGGCCCTGGGGGGGGGGATGCCTTACCAGTGGGCCAGCCTGGCCCTGTGACCCCCCCCAGGCCCTGGGGGGATGCCTTACCAGGCATCCAGCCTGACCCTCTGACCCCCAGGCCCTGGGGGGGGGGGGATGCCTTACCAGGCATCCAGCCTGACCCTCTGACCCCCAGGCCCTGGGGGGGGGGGGGGATGCCTTACCAGGGATCCAGCCTGGCCCTGTGACCCCCAGGCCCTGGGTGGGGATGCCTTACCAGGGATCCAGCCTGGCCCTCTGACCCCCCCAGGCCCTGGGGGGGATGCCTTACCAGGGATCCAGCCTGGCCCTGTGACCCCCAGGCCCTGGGTGGGGATGCCTTACCAGGGATCCAGCCTGGCCCTCTGACCCCCCCAGGCCCTGGGTGGGGATGCCTTACCAGGGATCCAGCCTGGCCCTCTGACCCCCCCAGGCCCTGGGGGGGATGCCTTACCAGGGATCCAGCCTGACCCTCTGACCCCCAGGCCCTGGGTGGGGATGCCTTACCAGGGATCCAGCCTGGCCCTCTGACCCCCCAGGCCCTGGGGGCTCCCTTACCAGGGATCCAGCCTGGCCCTCTGACCCCCAGGCCCTGGGGGGCTCCCTTCCCCGGACTCTCCGCCCCACCCCTGGGCTCGGGCTCTCTTCTCCGGACCCGCTGCCACCACCCACCCCACAACCCACTTCACCCCCAGACCCGGCCTCTCTTCTCCGGACCCGCTGCACCCCCCCAGGCCCTGGGGGGGATGCCTTACCAGGGATCCAGCCTGGCCCTGTGACCCCCAGGCCCTGGGTGGGGATGCCTTACCAGGGATCCAGCCTGACCCTCTGACCCCCAGGCCCTGGGGGGGGGGATGCCTTACCAGTGGGCCAGCCTGGCCCTGTGACCCCCCCCAGGCCCTGGGGGGATGCCTTACCAGGCATCCAGCCTGACCCTCTGACCCCCAGGCCCTGGGGGGGGGGGGATGCCTTACCAGGCATCCAGCCTGACCCTCTGACCCCCAGGCCCTGGGGGGGGGGGGGGGATGCCTTACCAGGGATCCAGCCTGGCCCTGTGACCCCCAGGCCCTGGGTGGGGATGCCTTACCAGGGATCCAGCCTGGCCCTCTGACCCCCCCAGGCCCTGGGGGGGATGCCTTACCAGGGATCCAGCCTGGCCCTGTGACCCCCAGGCCCTGGGTGGGGATGCCTTACCAGGGATCCAGCCTGGCCCTCTGACCCCCCCAGGCCCTGGGTGGGGATGCCTTACCAGGGATCCAGCCTGGCCCTCTGACCCCCCCAGGCCCTGGGTGGGGATGCCTTACCAGGGATCCAGCCTGGCCCTCTGACCCCCCCAGGCCCTGGGGGGGATGCCTTACCAGGGATCCAGCCTGACCCTCTGACCCCCAGGCCCTGGGTGGGGATGCCTTACCAGGGATCCAGCCTGGCCCTCTGACCCCCCAGGCCCTGGGGGCTCCCTTACCAGGGATCCAGCCTGGCCCTCTGACCCCCAGGCCCTGGGGGGCTCCCTTCCCCGGACTCTCCGCCCCACCCCTGGGCTCGGGCTCTCTTCTCCGGACCCGCTGCCACCACCCACCCCACAACCCACTTCACCCCCAGACCCGGCCTCTCTTCTCCGGACCCGCTGCACCCCCCCAGGCCCTGGGGGGGATGCCTTACCAGGGATCCAGCCTGGCCCTGTGACCCCCAGGCCCTGGGTGGGGATGCCTTACCAGGGATCCAGCCTGACCCTCTGACCCCCAGGCCCTGGGGGGGGGGATGCCTTACCAGTGGGCCAGCCTGGCCCTGTGACCCCCCCCAGGCCCTGGGGGGATGCCTTACCAGGCATCCAGCCTGACCCTCTGACCCCCAGGCCCTGGGGGGGGGGGATGCCTTACCAGGCATCCAGCCTGACCCTCTGACCCCCAGGCCCTGGGGGGGGGGGGGGGATGCCTTACCAGGGATCCAGCCTGGCCCTGTGACCCCCAGGCCCTGGGTGGGGATGCCTTACCAGGGATCCAGCCTGGCCCTCTGACCCCCCCAGGCCCTGGGGGGGATGCCTTACCAGGGATCCAGCCTGGCCCTGTGACCCCCAGGCCCTGGGTGGGGATGCCTTACCAGGGATCCAGCCTGGCCCTCTGACCCCCCCAGGCCCTGGGTGGGGATGCCTTACCAGGGATCCAGCCTGGCCCTCTGACCCCCCCAGGCCCTGGGTGGGGATGCCTTACCAGGGATCCAGCCTGGCCCTCTGACCCCCCCAGGCCCTGGGGGGGATGCCTTACCAGGGATCCAGCCTGACCCTCTGACCCCCAGGCCCTGGGTGGGGATGCCTTACCAGGGATCCAGCCTGGCCCTCTGACCCCCCAGGCCCTGGGGGCTCCCTTACCAGGGATCCAGCCTGGCCCTCTGACCCCCAGGCCCTGGGGGGCTCCCTTCCCCGGACTCTCCGCCCCACCCCTGGGCTCGGGCTCTCTTCTCCGGACCCGCTGCCACCACCCACCCCACAACCCACTTCACCCCCAGACCCGGCCTCTCTTCTCCGGACCCGCTGCACCCCCCCAGGCCCTGGGGGGGATGCCTTACCAGGGATCCAGCCTGGCCCTGTGACCCCCAGGCCCTGGGTGGGGATGCCTTACCAGGGATCCAGCCTGACCCTCTGACCCCCAGGCCCTGGGGGGGGGGATGCCTTACCAGTGGGCCAGCCTGGCCCTGTGACCCCCCCCAGGCCCTGGGGGGATGCCTTACCAGGCATCCAGCCTGACCCTCTGACCCCCAGGCCCTGGGGGGGGGGGATGCCTTACCAGGCATCCAGCCTGACCCTCTGACCCCCAGGCCCTGGGGGGGGGGGGGGGATGCCTTACCAGGGATCCAGCCTGGCCCTGTGACCCCCAGGCCCTGGGTGGGGATGCCTTACCAGGGATCCAGCCTGGCCCTCTGACCCCCCCAGGCCCTGGGGGGGATGCCTTACCAGGGATCCAGCCTGGCCCTGTGACCCCCAGGCCCTGGGTGGGGATGCCTTACCAGGGATCCAGCCTGGCCCTCTGACCCCCCCAGGCCCTGGGTGGGGATGCCTTACCAGGGATCCAGCCTGGCCCTCTGACCCCCCCAGGCCCTGGGTGGGGATGCCTTACCAGGGATCCAGCCTGGCCCTCTGACCCCCCCAGGCCCTGGGGGGGATGCCTTACCAGGGATCCAGCCTGACCCTCTGACCCCCAGGCCCTGGGTGGGGATGCCTTACCAGGGATCCAGCCTGGCCCTCTGACCCCCCAGGCCCTGGGGGCTCCCTTACCAGGGATCCAGCCTGGCCCTCTGACCCCCAGGCCCTGGGGGGCTCCCTTCCCCGGACTCTCCGCCCCACCCCTGGGCTCGGGCTCTCTTCTCCGGACCCGCTGCCACCACCCACCCCACAACCCACTTCACCCCCAGACCCGGCCTCTCTTCTCCGGACCCGCTGCACCCCCCCAGGCCCTGGGGGGGATGCCTTACCAGGGATCCAGCCTGGCCCTGTGACCCCCAGGCCCTGGGTGGGGATGCCTTACCAGGGATCCAGCCTGACCCTCTGACCCCCAGGCCCTGGGGGGGGGGATGCCTTACCAGTGGGCCAGCCTGGCCCTGTGACCCCCCCCAGGCCCTGGGGGGATGCCTTACCAGGCATCCAGCCTGACCCTCTGACCCCCAGGCCCTGGGGGGGGGGGGATGCCTTACCAGGCATCCAGCCTGACCCTCTGACCCCCAGGCCCTGGGGGGGGGGGGGGGATGCCTTACCAGGGATCCAGCCTGGCCCTGTGACCCCCAGGCCCTG
>NW_028146680.1:10000-15000 GCF_056507025.1 Lutjanus erythropterus | reverse complement strand
GGAAGGGCCGCGGGCCCGGTTTTACGGCCTGGCCCTCTGACCCGCACGGACGGACGGGGCGTTTCCTACCGTGTTCACAGGGCCCCCCGGAGGTCCGGCCTGGCCCTCTGACCGGGGCCTAGGGGCCTCCCTTACCAGGGACCCAGCCTGGCCCTGTGAACCCCAGGCCCTGGGGGGATGCCTTACCAGGGATCCAGCCTGACCCTCTGACCCCCAGGCCCTGGGGGGGGGGGGGGGATGCCTTACCAGGGATCCAGCCTGGCCCTGTGACCCCCCAGGCCCTGGGGGGATGCCTTACCAGGCATCCAGCCTGACCCTCTGACCCCCAGGCCCTGGGGGGGGATGCCTTACCAGGCATCCAGCCTGACCCTCTGACCCCCAGGCCCTGGGGGGGGGGGGATGCCTTACCAGGGATCCAGCCTGGCCCTGTGACCCCCAGGCCCTGGGTGGGGATGCCTTACCAGGGATCCAGCCTGGCCCTGTGACCCCCAGGCCCTGGGTGGGGATGCCTTACCAGGGATCCAGCCTGGCCCTCTGACCCCCCAGGCCCTGGGGGGGATGCCTTACCAGGGATCCAGCCTGGCCCTCTGACCCCCCCAGGCCCTGGGGGGGATGCCTTACCAGGGATCCAGCCTGGCCCTGTGACCCCCAGGCCCTGGGTGGGGATGCCTTACCAGGGATCCAGCCTGACCCTCTGACCCCCAGGCCCTGGGGGGGGGGATGCCTTACCAGTGGGCCAGCCTGGCCCTGTGACCCCCCCCAGGCCCTGGGGGGATGCCTTACCAGGCATCCAGCCTGACCCTCTGACCCCCAGGCCCTGGGGGGGGGGGGATGCCTTACCAGGCATCCAGCCTGACCCTCTGACCCCCAGGCCCTGGGGGGGGGGGGGGGATGCCTTACCAGGGATCCAGCCTGGCCCTGTGACCCCCAGGCCCTGGGTGGGGATGCCTTACCAGGGATCCAGCCTGGCCCTCTGACCCCCCCAGGCCCTGGGGGGGATGCCTTACCAGGGATCCAGCCTGGCCCTGTGACCCCCAGGCCCTGGGTGGGGATGCCTTACCAGGGATCCAGCCTGGCCCTCTGACCCCCCCAGGCCCTGGGTGGGGATGCCTTACCAGGGATCCAGCCTGGCCCTCTGACCCCCCCAGGCCCTGGGTGGGGATGCCTTACCAGGGATCCAGCCTGGCCCTCTGACCCCCCCAGGCCCTGGGGGGGATGCCTTACCAGGGATCCAGCCTGACCCTCTGACCCCCAGGCCCTGGGTGGGGATGCCTTACCAGGGATCCAGCCTGGCCCTCTGACCCCCCAGGCCCTGGGGGCTCCCTTACCAGGGATCCAGCCTGGCCCTCTGACCCCCAGGCCCTGGGGGGCTCCCTTCCCCGGACTCTCCGCCCCACCCCTGGGCTCGGGCTCTCTTCTCCGGACCCGCTGCCACCACCCACCCCACAACCCACTTCACCCCCAGACCCGGCCTCTCTTCTCCGGACCCGCTGCACCCCCCCAGGCCCTGGGGGGGATGCCTTACCAGGGATCCAGCCTGGCCCTGTGACCCCCAGGCCCTGGGTGGGGATGCCTTACCAGGGATCCAGCCTGACCCTCTGACCCCCAGGCCCTGGGGGGGGGGATGCCTTACCAGTGGGCCAGCCTGGCCCTGTGACCCCCCCCAGGCCCTGGGGGGATGCCTTACCAGGCATCCAGCCTGACCCTCTGACCCCCAGGCCCTGGGGGGGGGGGGATGCCTTACCAGGCATCCAGCCTGACCCTCTGACCCCCAGGCCCTGGGGGGGGGGGGGGGATGCCTTACCAGGGATCCAGCCTGGCCCTGTGACCCCCAGGCCCTGGGTGGGGATGCCTTACCAGGGATCCAGCCTGGCCCTCTGACCCCCCCAGGCCCTGGGGGGGATGCCTTACCAGGGATCCAGCCTGGCCCTGTGACCCCCAGGCCCTGGGTGGGGATGCCTTACCAGGGATCCAGCCTGGCCCTCTGACCCCCCCAGGCCCTGGGTGGGGATGCCTTACCAGGGATCCAGCCTGGCCCTCTGACCCCCCCAGGCCCTGGGTGGGGATGCCTTACCAGGGATCCAGCCTGGCCCTCTGACCCCCCCAGGCCCTGGGGGGGATGCCTTACCAGGGATCCAGCCTGACCCTCTGACCCCCAGGCCCTGGGTGGGGATGCCTTACCAGGGATCCAGCCTGGCCCTCTGACCCCCCAGGCCCTGGGGGCTCCCTTACCAGGGATCCAGCCTGGCCCTCTGACCCCCAGGCCCTGGGGGGCTCCCTTCCCCGGACTCTCCGCCCCACCCCTGGGCTCGGGCTCTCTTCTCCGGACCCGCTGCCACCACCCACCCCACAACCCACTTCACCCCCAGACCCGGCCTCTCTTCTCCGGACCCGCTGCACCCCCCCAGGCCCTGGGGGGGATGCCTTACCAGGGATCCAGCCTGGCCCTGTGACCCCCAGGCCCTGGGTGGGGATGCCTTACCAGGGATCCAGCCTGACCCTCTGACCCCCAGGCCCTGGGGGGGGGGATGCCTTACCAGTGGGCCAGCCTGGCCCTGTGACCCCCCCCAGGCCCTGGGGGGATGCCTTACCAGGCATCCAGCCTGACCCTCTGACCCCCAGGCCCTGGGGGGGGGGGGATGCCTTACCAGGCATCCAGCCTGACCCTCTGACCCCCAGGCCCTGGGGGGGGGGGGGGGATGCCTTACCAGGGATCCAGCCTGGCCCTGTGACCCCCAGGCCCTGGGTGGGGATGCCTTACCAGGGATCCAGCCTGGCCCTCTGACCCCCCCAGGCCCTGGGGGGGATGCCTTACCAGGGATCCAGCCTGGCCCTGTGACCCCCAGGCCCTGGGTGGGGATGCCTTACCAGGGATCCAGCCTGGCCCTCTGACCCCCCCAGGCCCTGGGTGGGGATGCCTTACCAGGGATCCAGCCTGGCCCTCTGACCCCCCCAGGCCCTGGGTGGGGATGCCTTACCAGGGATCCAGCCTGGCCCTCTGACCCCCCCAGGCCCTGGGGGGGATGCCTTACCAGGGATCCAGCCTGACCCTCTGACCCCCAGGCCCTGGGTGGGGATGCCTTACCAGGGATCCAGCCTGGCCCTCTGACCCCCCAGGCCCTGGGGGCTCCCTTACCAGGGATCCAGCCTGGCCCTCTGACCCCCAGGCCCTGGGGGGCTCCCTTCCCCGGACTCTCCGCCCCACCCCTGGGCTCGGGCTCTCTTCTCCGGACCCGCTGCCACCACCCACCCCACAACCCACTTCACCCCCAGACCCGGCCTCTCTTCTCCGGACCCGCTGCACCCCCCCAGGCCCTGGGGGGGATGCCTTACCAGGGATCCAGCCTGGCCCTGTGACCCCCAGGCCCTGGGTGGGGATGCCTTACCAGGGATCCAGCCTGACCCTCTGACCCCCAGGCCCTGGGGGGGGGGATGCCTTACCAGTGGGCCAGCCTGGCCCTGTGACCCCCCCCAGGCCCTGGGGGGATGCCTTACCAGGCATCCAGCCTGACCCTCTGACCCCCAGGCCCTGGGGGGGGGGGGATGCCTTACCAGGCATCCAGCCTGACCCTCTGACCCCCAGGCCCTGGGGGGGGGGGGGGGATGCCTTACCAGGGATCCAGCCTGGCCCTGTGACCCCCAGGCCCTGGGTGGGGATGCCTTACCAGGGATCCAGCCTGGCCCTCTGACCCCCCCAGGCCCTGGGGGGGATGCCTTACCAGGGATCCAGCCTGGCCCTGTGACCCCCAGGCCCTGGGTGGGGATGCCTTACCAGGGATCCAGCCTGGCCCTCTGACCCCCCCAGGCCCTGGGTGGGGATGCCTTACCAGGGATCCAGCCTGGCCCTCTGACCCCCCCAGGCCCTGGGTGGGGATGCCTTACCAGGGATCCAGCCTGGCCCTCTGACCCCCCCAGGCCCTGGGGGGGATGCCTTACCAGGGATCCAGCCTGACCCTCTGACCCCCAGGCCCTGGGTGGGGATGCCTTACCAGGGATCCAGCCTGGCCCTCTGACCCCCCAGGCCCTGGGGGCTCCCTTACCAGGGATCCAGCCTGGCCCTCTGACCCCCAGGCCCTGGGGGGCTCCCTTCCCCGGACTCTCCGCCCCACCCCTGGGCTCGGGCTCTCTTCTCCGGACCCGCTGCCACCACCCACCCCACAACCCACTTCACCCCCAGACCCGGCCTCTCTTCTCCGGACCCGCTGCACCCCCCCAGGCCCTGGGGGGGATGCCTTACCAGGGATCCAGCCTGGCCCTGTGACCCCCAGGCCCTGGGTGGGGATGCCTTACCAGGGATCCAGCCTGACCCTCTGACCCCCAGGCCCTGGGGGGGGGGATGCCTTACCAGTGGGCCAGCCTGGCCCTGTGACCCCCCCCAGGCCCTGGGGGGATGCCTTACCAGGCATCCAGCCTGACCCTCTGACCCCCAGGCCCTGGGGGGGGGGGGATGCCTTACCAGGCATCCAGCCTGACCCTCTGACCCCCAGGCCCTGGGGGGGGGGGGGGGATGCCTTACCAGGGATCCAGCCTGGCCCTGTGACCCCCAGGCCCTGGGTGGGGATGCCTTACCAGGGATCCAGCCTGGCCCTCTGACCCCCCCAGGCCCTGGGGGGGATGCCTTACCAGGGATCCAGCCTGGCCCTGTGACCCCCAGGCCCTGGGTGGGGATGCCTTACCAGGGATCCAGCCTGGCCCTCTGACCCCCCCAGGCCCTGGGTGGGGATGCCTTACCAGGGATCCAGCCTGGCCCTCTGACCCCCCCAGGCCCTGGGTGGGGATGCCTTACCAGGGATCCAGCCTGGCCCTCTGACCCCCCCAGGCCCTGGGGGGGATGCCTTACCAGGGATCCAGCCTGACCCTCTGACCCCCAGGCCCTGGGTGGGGATGCCTTACCAGGGATCCAGCCTGGCCCTCTGACCCCCCAGGCCCTGGGGGCTCCCTTACCAGGGATCCAGCCTGGCCCTCTGACCCCCAGGCCCTGGGGGGCTCCCTTCCCCGGA
>NW_028146680.1:0-5000 GCF_056507025.1 Lutjanus erythropterus | reverse complement strand
ACCGGCCGCGTGTACTCGGACTCGCGCGGCTTAACATCTTTTGAGACGAGCGTACGCTTTAACTGGCAGGATCAAACGGGTAGCCCTCGGGCACCGGCCCGGCGGCGCGGGGACTCCCGCCCGCCGGCGTGCGCTGGGGGTTTTCGGGGTTCGGAGATCGGTCCCCCACCTGGCCCGGTTCCGGGGCAGGAGGGTGGGGGGAAGAAGGCGGAAAAACCGGCGGTCTTCCCCGAGCGGAGGGTTTCGAGAAACGCGGTGCTTCTCCGCGGCCGGCGGGCCCGGGAGTTTCCGACTCGGGCGGAACCCCGGAGACCCCCGCGGCGGGCCGCGTGGCAAGGCCGCTGGGACGGACGGGGCGTCTCGGTCTCGCTGCCGATGGGTTTCCGGGCCCGGCCCGGGATCCGACAAAGGGACGCCGGGCGTGGAGGGGGGGCTGTGGGCCGTCGGAGGCGAACCCGCAAGGGCCGGAGGAGCCGTCCGTCCGCCCGGACGAACGAACGAACGAACGCCGGCGGGCGGGGGCCCTCCGATGGCGGGTCACGTTTGCCGATCGGTCGGTGGGTCTGGACGGGGGCGTGGGGAAAGAAAAGAAGCTCCGGGAGAAGAAGCGGCCGAGCGGGGACGCCCCCGCCCGCCGTCCCGCATCTCCGTAACCCGGAAGCCCGGCGGGGACCCGTAACCGCTTCGTGAGCCCGTTCCCTGGAAACGGACGGGCCGTTTCCTACCGTGTTCTGCCGCCCGACGCGCCTACGGGGGCCGGCGCGGCCACCCTTCCCTCCGTTCGTGACGTGAGAAAAGTGGTTCTTCAAAACGGACGGGGAGTTTCCTACGGCGTTCCGGCGCTGACCTTCCCGAGGGGTGGGGGGGCGCGGGGAAGGGCCGCGGGCCCGGTTTTACGGCCTGGCCCTCTGACCCGCACGGACGGACGGGGCGTTTCCTACCGTGTTCACAGGGCCCCCCGGAGGTCCGGCCTGGCCCTCTGACCGGGGCCTAGGGGCCTCCCTTACCAGGGACCCAGCCTGGCCCTGTGAACCCCAGGCCCTGGGGGGATGCCTTACCAGGGATCCAGCCTGACCCTCTGACCCCCAGGCCCTGGGGGGGGGGGGGGGATGCCTTACCAGGGATCCAGCCTGGCCCTGTGACCCCCCAGGCCCTGGGGGGATGCCTTACCAGGCATCCAGCCTGACCCTCTGACCCCCAGGCCCTGGGGGGGGATGCCTTACCAGGCATCCAGCCTGACCCTCTGACCCCCAGGCCCTGGGGGGGGGGGGATGCCTTACCAGGGATCCAGCCTGGCCCTGTGACCCCCAGGCCCTGGGTGGGGATGCCTTACCAGGGATCCAGCCTGGCCCTGTGACCCCCAGGCCCTGGGTGGGGATGCCTTACCAGGGATCCAGCCTGGCCCTCTGACCCCCCAGGCCCTGGGGGGGATGCCTTACCAGGGATCCAGCCTGGCCCTCTGACCCCCCCAGGCCCTGGGGGGGATGCCTTACCAGGGATCCAGCCTGGCCCTGTGACCCCCAGGCCCTGGGTGGGGATGCCTTACCAGGGATCCAGCCTGACCCTCTGACCCCCAGGCCCTGGGGGGGGGGATGCCTTACCAGTGGGCCAGCCTGGCCCTGTGACCCCCCCCAGGCCCTGGGGGGATGCCTTACCAGGCATCCAGCCTGACCCTCTGACCCCCAGGCCCTGGGGGGGGGGGGATGCCTTACCAGGCATCCAGCCTGACCCTCTGACCCCCAGGCCCTGGGGGGGGGGGGGGGATGCCTTACCAGGGATCCAGCCTGGCCCTGTGACCCCCAGGCCCTGGGTGGGGATGCCTTACCAGGGATCCAGCCTGGCCCTCTGACCCCCCCAGGCCCTGGGGGGGATGCCTTACCAGGGATCCAGCCTGGCCCTGTGACCCCCAGGCCCTGGGTGGGGATGCCTTACCAGGGATCCAGCCTGGCCCTCTGACCCCCCCAGGCCCTGGGTGGGGATGCCTTACCAGGGATCCAGCCTGGCCCTCTGACCCCCCCAGGCCCTGGGTGGGGATGCCTTACCAGGGATCCAGCCTGGCCCTCTGACCCCCCCAGGCCCTGGGGGGGATGCCTTACCAGGGATCCAGCCTGACCCTCTGACCCCCAGGCCCTGGGTGGGGATGCCTTACCAGGGATCCAGCCTGGCCCTCTGACCCCCCAGGCCCTGGGGGCTCCCTTACCAGGGATCCAGCCTGGCCCTCTGACCCCCAGGCCCTGGGGGGCTCCCTTCCCCGGACTCTCCGCCCCACCCCTGGGCTCGGGCTCTCTTCTCCGGACCCGCTGCCACCACCCACCCCACAACCCACTTCACCCCCAGACCCGGCCTCTCTTCTCCGGACCCGCTGCACCCCCCCAGGCCCTGGGGGGGATGCCTTACCAGGGATCCAGCCTGGCCCTGTGACCCCCAGGCCCTGGGTGGGGATGCCTTACCAGGGATCCAGCCTGACCCTCTGACCCCCAGGCCCTGGGGGGGGGGATGCCTTACCAGTGGGCCAGCCTGGCCCTGTGACCCCCCCCAGGCCCTGGGGGGATGCCTTACCAGGCATCCAGCCTGACCCTCTGACCCCCAGGCCCTGGGGGGGGGGGGATGCCTTACCAGGCATCCAGCCTGACCCTCTGACCCCCAGGCCCTGGGGGGGGGGGGGGGATGCCTTACCAGGGATCCAGCCTGGCCCTGTGACCCCCAGGCCCTGGGTGGGGATGCCTTACCAGGGATCCAGCCTGGCCCTCTGACCCCCCCAGGCCCTGGGGGGGATGCCTTACCAGGGATCCAGCCTGGCCCTGTGACCCCCAGGCCCTGGGTGGGGATGCCTTACCAGGGATCCAGCCTGGCCCTCTGACCCCCCCAGGCCCTGGGTGGGGATGCCTTACCAGGGATCCAGCCTGGCCCTCTGACCCCCCCAGGCCCTGGGTGGGGATGCCTTACCAGGGATCCAGCCTGGCCCTCTGACCCCCCCAGGCCCTGGGGGGGATGCCTTACCAGGGATCCAGCCTGACCCTCTGACCCCCAGGCCCTGGGTGGGGATGCCTTACCAGGGATCCAGCCTGGCCCTCTGACCCCCCAGGCCCTGGGGGCTCCCTTACCAGGGATCCAGCCTGGCCCTCTGACCCCCAGGCCCTGGGGGGCTCCCTTCCCCGGACTCTCCGCCCCACCCCTGGGCTCGGGCTCTCTTCTCCGGACCCGCTGCCACCACCCACCCCACAACCCACTTCACCCCCAGACCCGGCCTCTCTTCTCCGGACCCGCTGCACCCCCCCAGGCCCTGGGGGGGATGCCTTACCAGGGATCCAGCCTGGCCCTGTGACCCCCAGGCCCTGGGTGGGGATGCCTTACCAGGGATCCAGCCTGACCCTCTGACCCCCAGGCCCTGGGGGGGGGGATGCCTTACCAGTGGGCCAGCCTGGCCCTGTGACCCCCCCCAGGCCCTGGGGGGATGCCTTACCAGGCATCCAGCCTGACCCTCTGACCCCCAGGCCCTGGGGGGGGGGGGATGCCTTACCAGGCATCCAGCCTGACCCTCTGACCCCCAGGCCCTGGGGGGGGGGGGGGGATGCCTTACCAGGGATCCAGCCTGGCCCTGTGACCCCCAGGCCCTGGGTGGGGATGCCTTACCAGGGATCCAGCCTGGCCCTCTGACCCCCCCAGGCCCTGGGGGGGATGCCTTACCAGGGATCCAGCCTGGCCCTGTGACCCCCAGGCCCTGGGTGGGGATGCCTTACCAGGGATCCAGCCTGGCCCTCTGACCCCCCCAGGCCCTGGGTGGGGATGCCTTACCAGGGATCCAGCCTGGCCCTCTGACCCCCCCAGGCCCTGGGTGGGGATGCCTTACCAGGGATCCAGCCTGGCCCTCTGACCCCCCCAGGCCCTGGGGGGGATGCCTTACCAGGGATCCAGCCTGACCCTCTGACCCCCAGGCCCTGGGTGGGGATGCCTTACCAGGGATCCAGCCTGGCCCTCTGACCCCCCAGGCCCTGGGGGCTCCCTTACCAGGGATCCAGCCTGGCCCTCTGACCCCCAGGCCCTGGGGGGCTCCCTTCCCCGGACTCTCCGCCCCACCCCTGGGCTCGGGCTCTCTTCTCCGGACCCGCTGCCACCACCCACCCCACAACCCACTTCACCCCCAGACCCGGCCTCTCTTCTCCGGACCCGCTGCACCCCCCCAGGCCCTGGGGGGGATGCCTTACCAGGGATCCAGCCTGGCCCTGTGACCCCCAGGCCCTGGGTGGGGATGCCTTACCAGGGATCCAGCCTGACCCTCTGACCCCCAGGCCCTGGGGGGGGGGATGCCTTACCAGTGGGCCAGCCTGGCCCTGTGACCCCCCCCAGGCCCTGGGGGGATGCCTTACCAGGCATCCAGCCTGACCCTCTGACCCCCAGGCCCTGGGGGGGGGGGGATGCCTTACCAGGCATCCAGCCTGACCCTCTGACCCCCAGGCCCTGGGGGGGGGGGGGGGATGCCTTACCAGGGATCCAGCCTGGCCCTGTGACCCCCAGGCCCTGGGTGGGGATGCCTTACCAGGGATCCAGCCTGGCCCTCTGACCCCCCCAGGCCCTGGGGGGGATGCCTTACCAGGGATCCAGCCTGGCCCTGTGACCCCCAGGCCCTGGGTGGGGATGCCTTACCAGGGATCCAGCCTGGCCCTCTGACCCCCCCAGGCCCTGGGTGGGGATGCCTTACCAGGGATCCAGCCTGGCCCTCTGACCCCCCCAGGCCCTGGGTGGGGATGCCTTACCAGGGATCCAGCCTGGCCCTCTGACCCCCCCAGGCCCTGGGGGGGATGCCTTACCAGGGATCCAGCCTGACCCTCTGACCCCCAGGCCCTGGGTGGGGATGCCTTACCAGGGATCCAGCCTGGCCCTCTGACCCCCCAGGCCCTGGGGGCTCCCTTACCAGGGATCCAGCCTGGCCCTCTGACCCCCAGGCCCTGGGGGGCTCCCTTCCCCGGACTCTCCGCCCCACCCCTGGGCTCGGGCTCTCT